>NW_017671505.1:285295-286822 GCF_001879085.1 Nicotiana attenuata
ATGTCATTTAAGTTTCCATTGTATGTTGGTTTGAATGGCTTTTAGGGCAAACTTCCATGTAGTTCTTTTTTAGATGGCAACTTCGACACTTACTAAAGGTCCAGTAATAATATTATTAATGCGATGACTCACAGATTTATTAAGAACAACAGTAAAATTCAAATGAGTCACTAAACAGGTGAAAGTTCCTTTTTATTTAAAGTCTCCGGATCCATTAATTAACAATTATCTCAAGTCGGGAGAGCAGACAGCAGTATCAATAAATCTCAAGGCAAGCAATACAAGCATGCGCAATTCATGTCGAGGTCGTACGGCCCAATCCAACAGAAATGTAAACTGTGCACTGCCGAGGGTCGAGCGGCACGAACCATAGATGCATCTATTACCCCGCTCGCGAATCAAACATGCGACGCGGTCAAATTTAACTAAGCAATCACCCTGCTCGCGAATCATACATGCGACGCAGGTACACATAGAAATACATGCTCAAACAGCAAATTAAGAATTTATCGGGGAACATCTATCCAACTAAAAGCCAATTCTCTTTTATTGATTTAAGAAAATGAAGTTTAATCCTCTTAGAAATTCATTTACCAGTTCGATAAGATTTAAAAGAAATTCAACTGTCAATAAGGTTACAGATATTCCAAGTATAGCATGCTTTTTGGGTCCTAGACTACCCGGACTTACACATATTAGTAGCTACACACGGACTCTCGTCACCTCGTGCATACGTAGCCACCACAAATAGGAGCACATAACCAATTATTTCACCTATGGGGACAATTCCCACTTACAAGGTTAGAAAGGAGACTGACCTCGCTACGAAGATCCATAACCGGCATTCCACGCCCTTCCGAAGACTCGAACCGATGCTAAATGCTCCAAAGCTAGCCAATAATTACGCAAATCCATTAATATATGCTCAATTACTCATTACAATCCAATTTATAACAATTCCTAACCCCGATCGAAAAGTTGACAAAAATGCCCTCGGGCCCACGTGCCCGGATTACCAAAATTTTCGAACAATAAGTTTACCCATAGCCTCACGAACTCAAATATATAATTTACCCTCAATTTCATACCCAAAATCGTGGTCAAATTCCAAGAATATCAATTTTCTAGGTTTTCCTCAAACTCCCAAACTTCTACCAATTTACATGCTAAAATCCATACATAATTGATATATTTAACTCAAGATAGGTGGGATTGGCTTACCTTATCGTTGATGATGAAAATCCCCTCTTGAAACCCTCCAAGAATCGCCCAAGCCAAGAAAATATGAGAGAAAATGGCCAAATCCCGATTTTTAAAACACTCACTGCCTCCAGCACTTTCCGCACCTGCGGTCTCTTGACCGCTTCTGCGGTTCCGTAGGTGCGGACCGAACGCCGCTTCTGTGGTTCCAGGGCTCCTAGCCTAATCCGCTTCCGCGTCCTCTCCTCCGCAGATGCGGTCTCGCTTCTGCGGCGAGATGACCGCATCTGCGGTCCCAGCTCTCCCCCGCCAATACCGCATCTGCGA
>NW_017671506.1:0-11698 GCF_001879085.1 Nicotiana attenuata
ATAGGGTGTAAATTTGGTGGGACTTGGAAGAGTTGAGGTTTTGGCCAGATTTTCGATCTAACATTTGAGAAGATTGGCTATGATTTGAGGAAGGTGATTTTGGGGGTTGGAAAGAGGAAAGGAAGAGGATTCAAGGGTGTAATTTTGGGGGGATTGGAGCATCGCCGCCGGCGGCGGATTTCGGGCTGGCGGCGGACGGTGGGGACGGTGGTGCTAGGGCGGAGACGGTGGCATTACTGGTTGTACGAGGAAGGTGAGATATATCTTAGGGTTAATGCAATTTTTCGGACAGTTTTATTAACTATGTCAAATGAATCTAGACCTTTGGATTATGGGCAATGGACGGTCGAGATTAATTGATTCTTAAAACGGCGTCGTTTTGATTTTTAGAGGGTTGGACCGGATCAGGGGTATGGGTTGGGCCATTTTGGATTGGTTTTTTGGTGATTTTGGTTTGGGCTGCACGAAATTGGCCCAAACATTTTGCCAACCCTTGCTTTTTATTTCATTTTCTTTTATTTGTTTCCTTATTTTCTTTTTGTACTTTATTTATTTATATTTTCTGAATTTTCTGATTTTATTAAAATCAAAAACTAAAGACCCAATATTAAATCTAAGATTATACTAATCAATTTCCAACATTAACTAATTCTTAAACCAAAAAATGCAAAAATGTTATTTTTTTCTCTTATTTTAGCAATATTAATTAACTAGTAAGAATAAAAATATAAAATCGAATTCTAAATGCAAACGCAATATTTTTCTACCTTTTTATGAATTATAGCAACTAAAAATGCACACAAAAATGCAAACAAGACACAAAATCATGCAATTAATTCCTAAAAATTCAAATAATAAAAGAAAAATTCTAATTCTAATGAATTTATAGGAGTAATTTAAGCGTGGCAAAAATCACGTGCTCACAACAACTAAGAGAAGAAGTAGCTCATATTGTTCAACAATGGGAACCTTCGGGAATTCCTAAGCGAGCGAGCCAAAAACCACTTCAGAAACAGGGACGCCAACAAAATGGTAGAACAAGAGGAGCCCCAGCACGTGATCAACATGATCATTGGGGAGTTGATGTCCCCCAAGGGCCAATGTTAACACGCACCAAAGTTTCTATCATGAGGGGAAAACGCACCGGGGATATGTCCAGGGAGGAGCCGTCTTGTTCAGCGACGAAGACGCCGAGGGCATCGTCCAGCCTCACAATGATGCACTAGTAATATACGTACTTATCAATAAATCATGAGTTAAACGTGTGTTGATTGATACAGGTAGCTTGGACAATATCATTCCATCGAGGGTCGTAGAATAAGTGCTGTTATAGGAGCAAATCGTACCGGCAGTCCGGGTATTGAATGGGCTCAACATGACGTGCGAAACCAAGAAGGGTGAGATAACTTTACCGATAAACATTGGCAGGACCACCCTAAGAAACAAAGTTCTACGTGATCAAAGGGGATATGAGGTACACCGCCTTGTTTGGAAGGATATGAGTTAACAACATGAGAGCGGTGCCTTCGACCTTACATCAGGTGCTGAAATTTCCCACTCCGGGAAGAGTCAAGATAGTCTACGGGGAACAGCTTGCCATAAAGGAAATGTTCATTATCGATGAAGTAATCCTGGTGCCCGCGGTTTTCACATCAAAAAGTAGGGAACCGGCCAAAGAAAAAGAAACTAAATAGCAATCAATGATACTGGCCTCAATCGAGCCGGAAAAATAGGAAGAGTACAGAGTGGACGATGAGTATGATTACGGTGTCCTGAGATCTTTTATAGCTCCCGATGACACCGATGCTACCAAATCGACAATCGAGGAGTTGGAGCAGGTTATATTGATCGAGCACCTATCGGATCAAAAGATATACTTGGGCACGGGATTAACCCCCGAGCTCAGAAAAAAACTTATTGATTTTCTTAAAGCTAATGCTGATTGTTTCGCCTGGTCCCATCTAGACATGACAGGGATCCCACCAGAGCTAACAACTCACAAGCTGAGCTTGGAACAAAAGTTCCATCAGGATAAGCAGAAGAGAAGGCTACAGTCCGAGATCAAACACGCATTCATCAAGGTCGAGGTATCTAAACTTCTGAAAATAAGTTCCATCCGAGAAGTTGAATACCCATATTGGTTAGCTAACATAGTAGTCGTACCTAAAAAAAGAAATAAACTTAGGATGTGTGTAGATTATAAGGATCTAAACAAGGCGTGTCCAAAAGACTCTTTCCCTTTGTCGAACATCGATCAAATGATCGATGCGACGGCCGAACACGAGATACTGATTTTTCTCAACGCTTATTCCGGGTGCAACCAAATTTGGATGGACTCGGATGATAAAGAAAAGACTTCTTTCATAACTAAATTCGGCATCTACTGTTATAACGTAATGTCATTCGGACTAAAGAACACCGGTCCCACATACCAATGCCTAGTTAAGGATGTTCAAAGAACAAATAGGGAAATTAATTGAAATTTATATTGACGATATGTTGGTTAAGTCCCTGCGAGCAGAGGACCATTTGAAACATTGCATGAGACCTTCGATATATTGAGGAAATACAATATGAAGCTAAACCCAGATAAGTGTGCTTTCGGGGTCAGCTCGGGAAGGTTTCTCGGATTCATGGCATCTAACCGGGGATAGAGATCAACCCGGACAAAATAAGGGCCATAGAGGATATCACCGTGGTCGACAAAGTTAAGGCAATACAAAGATTGACCGGACGGATAGCCGCATTGGGCCGGTTTATTTTGAGATCGTCAGATAAAAGCCATCGGTTTTCTCACTATTGAAAAATAAGAACAACTTCTGTTGGATCCCGGAATGCCAGCAAGCTTTGGAAGAACTCAAGTGATACCTATCGAGCCCTCCCTTGTTGCACACACTGAAGGCAAACTAGCAGTTATACCTCTACTTGGTTGTTTTCGAGGTGGTGGTAAGTGGTGTCCTGGTCCGGGAAGAAAAAGGTACATAATTTCCTATTTACTATGTTAGTATAACCCTAGCGATGCCGAAACAAGGTATCCGCACTTAGAAAAATTAGCGCTCGCCTTATTAAGCGATTCTAGGAAATTAAAATTGTACTTTCCATGCCACCCCTTTTTTGTGTCGTGACCTCTTATCCGCTGAGGAATGTCATGCATAACCCTGAGCTCTCGGGTCGGTTGACCAAATGGGCCGTAGAAATTAGCGAGTACGATATCGAGTACAAACCTCCGACCGCCATAAAATCTCAAGTTTTAGCGAACTTTGTGGCCGGCTTCACGCGCAGCCTTGGTACCCTAGGTCGACAAGGAATTATTGCTCATTTCGGGGGTTACCTTGGGATATGGACCCTATTCACGGATGGTGTCTCCATCACAAAGGGGTCGAGGCTCGATGTCGTATTGAAACCACCTATGGGTGACGTAATTAGGCAGTCTATTAGAACAGTAAAATTGACTAACAACTAAGCCAAGTATGAAGCTATGGTCGCAGGTCTAGAACTGGCTAAGAGCGTGGGGGGGAGTGATCGAGGCCAAATGTGACTCCTTCCTTGTCGTAAATCAAGTCAAATGGACATTTGAAGTAAAAAAGGAATGGATGCGAAGGTACTTGGATAAGTTACAGGTAACCTTACACCAATTCAAGGAATGGATTCTACAGCACGTACGGGATCAAAATAGCGAGGTTGATGCATTGGCCAACTTGGGGTCGTCTGTCGACTCCGGGGCAGTGGTATAATAGATGAACTCGGTAGCAGAAGAAGGTCACACCGAGGTAAACTCGACAAGATTGACTTGGGATTGGAGAAACAAACACATAGACTACCTGAGGACAGGAAAATTGCCATCGGATCCCAAGGAGTCAAGAGCCATGCGCACCAAAGCTGCCAGGTCCAGCTTGGTCGAGAGGAAATTGTTCAGAAGATCCTTTTTCGGCCCACTAGTAGGTGCTTGGGTCCGGGGGAGACTGACTATATAGTGAGAGAGGTCCACGAGGGCACTTGTGGGAACCACTCGAGAGCAGAATCCCTGGTTCAGAAATTAATCAAAGTTGATTACTACTGGAACGCGATGGAGAAAGATGCAAAAGACTTCGTACGAAATGCAATGAGTGTCAAATACATGCCCCAGTGATTTATAAACTAGGAGAGATGATTCACCCGGTCCTATTGCCATGTCCGTTTATGAAATGGGGGATGGACATCGTCGGTCCCCTGCCATGGGCGCTAGGTAAAGCCCAATACATACTATTCATGATCGATTACTTCCCTATGAAATTTGTTATACTTTGGACTAACTTATGCAGCCACTCGACCGGGGACAAATGTGACAATTAGGTCTGAAAAAATGTGTTGTACTCTTAGTTTCGAAGGCCGGCCTAAAGCCGGATTTGCTGATCACCCGTACTAGACTGACAATATTCGAGCCTTCATAAGTTCGTTCTCAAATACTAGGGGCCATTACCCCCCAAGTTAGGATCCTTATAAGGTGTTGTTATTTGATATTTAAATCCAAGGATCGATTATTAGAATTCGTTGTAAGGGTCAAACAGTCAAATGAATCGTACCCGTGTAGTTCGTTCTTGCCAAGGTAGAAAGCTTATGCGTCTCTGGTTATGTACTATACATGCAAAGTAATGAAAGAAATTTGCCCTCCATATTCTGTCACGTTGCATTTATACCATCTATATATTCGTTGAGTTACTTAAAACAAATAATGGATCCCAAATCCTTGAGCCTATGGGCTACCCCGAGTCGGGGACTGTTGTCCGATAAAAAGATCTGATAGCTCGGGCTATCGAATCGCGGGGACACCGAGCCTATTAGGTAGGGCCCGAACATGAAAGGCTACAGCCAACTCGAAACGTCTTGGAGACATCTAAGTTCGTACGGAGAAAGTAAGGTCCTTACATATGATTAAAACCTATTAAAAGGTTGCCCTCGGCAAAACATCGTCGTGTATGACTAAAACATCCAAGTATCTTAAAAGGCTTCACTTTTTATCAGGTAATTCAAAGCCTAAGAAACTCAGAGTTATTATCAAAACACTTCTGGAAAATGAGTACTCTAGACTATGTCCAATTTTATGCAAGGCATTAATGACAATCTTCTAATAGAAAGTTGCAAACAGATACTGAAAAGTAAAAGACACAGTATAGCCGAAGGGAAAATTTTACATATTGCAAAAATCTTTTCAAAGGCACAATCAAACGACCTCAAAATAAACAAAAAAGAAATGTGCAAAAGAAAACAAAAAATGAAGATAAGGCATCTCCGCCTAATCTTCACCAGAGCCCGACTCAGCACCGGAACCCTCGGGCTCATAAAGGTCTTTTGCCTCGGCCTCAATCCTCTTGTCCTCTTCAATCTCGACCGACAAATCAAACCCTCGGGCATGAATCTCCTCGAGGGTCTCCCTCCGGGATAGCCACTTTACCTACTCGCCTTTGTTATTAAGCGGGCCTCGGCTATTTTCACGTCTGTTTTGTACTGGGCAAGCATCTCCTCGACCTCGGAGGAATCAATCAAAGCTATCTCTAAACTGGACTTCAAAGCGGTATACTCTCGGCAGAGTTCGTCCTGTTCCAAAACGGCCAAACCTAGTTGAGATCAGAGCTCATCATTTAGCCGAGACCACTTGTCGGTCTTTTCCCTCATCACCTAGAGTTGGTCCTTGACCGGTGCCAACTCTTCTTTGGTGGCCTCCTTTTCTGAGGCCAGAAGGTTCATCCTGCTCTTCAACGTCTTGGCCGAAACTCTGAGCTCATTCATCTCAGCCCGGAGCTGGTCAATCAGGTCTACCTTCTCTTGGACCTGCGAGGTTGTATCGTTAGCTATTACGATCAGCCTCTCGTTTTTAATCTCAAATATCCTTACCTTCTCAACCAGTTTGGAATGCTCCCATTTCACAGACGAAGCCTCCCTTTGATCTTTCTCCAACTCAGCTTGGAGAATGGAGAGATCCTTGAGGGCCTCGTCTTTTTGCTCGCTGAGAGCCTTGTACATATCATTTTGTCGGACTTGCTACTTGAGCTCGAACTTGAGTTGGCTCCGAAATCGATGGAAGCTTTCCTGATGAACCACCGAAGCCTAAAAAATAAGTTAGTGAAATCATGAAGATACGATGAAGTTAAATGAGCCACATGAAGGACACAAGGAAATGGAAACTTACTCGGTGTGCCCACTTCGTTCATTCTCGCCTGATCCTCTTTAGTTACCAAACAACGAAGATAGATGGCCACTCCTACGGGTCCAGACA
Source organism: Nicotiana attenuata (assembly GCF_001879085.1). Taxonomy (NCBI): domain Eukaryota; kingdom Viridiplantae; phylum Streptophyta; class Magnoliopsida; order Solanales; family Solanaceae; genus Nicotiana; species Nicotiana attenuata. The sequence continues at coordinate 6,254 of NW_017671506.1, forward strand.
TCACTCGTGTATCCACTGGGATCGTAAATATAATCTTTCTTTTGCAATCGGATCCATAATCGGAGCAGGGAACTGCTTCACCAGCTTTAGGCTCGAGCTCGAGCTAGGCCCACCTGCCTCCGACAACAAGTCTTTTTTTGGGATCTCCACGTGACCAAACCTGGAATAATCCTCTTATGCACCGATGTCCACGCCTTCAAAGAACTGGTTTAGGGCCTCGTCTGCAACCCGAGATGTCTCGTTGGGCTTTTCTTTGACAGCCTGAGCCTCGTCAAATAAAGACTCTGTATAAGACGGCGACTCCATAATGTCAATTACACCAGAGGCTCCCCTCGGGGCAGGAGTAGCTTCTCGAGATGCTGCAGCTACCGGTTTTCCTTCAGGCTTCTAGAAAAGGGAGTCAGGACCTAGTACCTGGCCTGGGTACTCTTCTTGTTCCTCCTTCGGACCTGAACTACTACCTTTTTCTTCTTGGCCTCATCGTCCACGTCCGCGAAGCCCAAAGATTTCCTCTTTTTCTGTTGTTCTCCTCCTTTGCAGCAGTTTTAGGTTGTCCCGAAGCGGAGGGTTTATCGAGTGAGGAAGGAGCCTCGTCCTTGTCCTCGTCCAATGCCCGAAGCTCACTAGTCTTGGGCAAACCTATGAAAGAAAAAAGGACTTAAGGGAAATGAAAGTTGAGTATGGGAGTAGACTTTGCCGGCGGGGTGGGGGCACTCACCATGGGAAACGGGCCTCTCGCTTGCTCTTTCAGAGTTTGTACTATTCACGCTCGGAGTACAATAGTAGTTTGTAGATCCCCCGACCTACTCTTTGAAGCGGGGAACCGCGGTGGGGACTCGGGCAACCGCTTCATGATGGTAGAAGAGGCAATAAGAAAGAAGAACAAAAGAAATTCTAAGTACTCAAAAAGGAAAGAAACTTATGGGCTAAATTCTACTTTACAGGGAACAACAAGAACTCGGAGGGAATGAGATCCTCGATTTTTAACCGGATGAATCTTCCCTGCCAGCCTCGATCCCTATCTTCATCGATGCTTGAAAATGGAGCCTTCCTTGCCCGATGAACGAGCTTGATTAAACCCCCTCCCCCCGGAAGACTCGGGAACTGTAGAGACAAAACAAGTGGTCGGTGGTTAATCGAGGTGCTTCAGTGTTGTTGACAAAGTGGCAGAGAAGGATTACGATCCTCCAAAAGGACAGGTGAATTTGCCCGAGGCAGACCTCATACCTTTTACAAAAATTAAGGATTATGGGATCCACCAGGCAAGTGTAAACACTTAGATACCCCTCTACATAAGTGGTAATGTCCTTATCGGGACCAGGGACGACAACTTCTTTGCCCCCCCCCCCCAATTGAAGTCCTCCCAAACTGTAGGAAGCGTATCCTCGGTAATGGAGCATATGTACCTCTATACCTCTTCGCCTTAATCTTGTTGACAGGAGGCTTTTTCGACCATGAAGTCGTTTTCAATAGAGCAACCTCCAGTGATGAAGTTCATCAAAGAATGTTCTTGGGCCAATTCAGGTACGGCCACCTCAGCATCCGAGGCCGGGTTAGAAGTTTAAGGAACGGTCTGTTAAGGCACAGATTTTGAAGTCTTCGCCATCGAATGTTGGGAAATATGAAGATTTGAAGGTAAAAATGAAGATTTGAAGATGAGGATGAAGGTTTGAAGGTCAAACTTGAAGATTTAAAGATGGAGTATGAAGATTTGAAGATGGGAAAATGAAAATATGAAGTTATATGGAACAATGTATGAAGATTTAAAGTGGTTAAGAATAAGTGAGAAGTTCGGCGGTAAATTAAGGAGTTCTGGAATCAGAAAGTAAAAAGGTGAAAAAAAGGACTGAAATTTTAATAGAGAGGGAGTAATTAATGCGTGACGTTTCGTATTTGAGGACGGTCAACCGGGAAGTCAGAACAACGCGACTGATGGGATGTTTTACTGACCCGTCGACTCGATTATTGAGTACGGAATAAGGAATCGGGGTCAATTAATCGCTTCTCGTTGCTCTGATAAGTCTGCTCTCCGAAAAGTGAGGGTACTATCTGTGTACGGGTAAAATCGGGGGCAAAGTTTCCCCTGATTCCCCGATAAGGAAACAAGAGGGAAGCACGGTTCGACGCAACTACAAGCGAGGTCGAAGGACCCCTCTTATCGGAACATGGGAGGAGTGAACGATGTATCTAGGACTGCGCACGGAAAAATAACGGACCCGGACCAAGTAAAATTTTGAGACTACGGGAAAAGGAGGAACAGTTGGTTGTGATAAGTAGGGAGCCGTAATATTCGCCCTCAACCAGATATTACGCGCGGATCTCGCCCGATATCAACTGCGGATTGGCATTTATCGGGAAAAAAAAAGATTTTTACCTTATTTAGACTTGTATTAGGACTAAAATTCCTCTACTATATAAAAGGGAGAATTCTTTTAATTAAACGTACTGTTGACACGTATATCGAAGCAATAAAAGTTCATTTTTGTCTTCTAATTATTATTCAATGTGTTCTTCACTTACTTTCTTCTTTAACTGCGACCCAGCTTATATCGATGGTCCAATCGAGGCCGAATTTAAGTGTTCAACTTAAGATCAGCCGTCGCATTACGATTGGTTTGATTATTCATTCTTCCTTTAATTTAATTACTTGCTATCCTTAAATTATTCGTATTTAATTAAATCGCGTATTCTTTAAACCGCGTACAAATTTAATTATTACTCATTTTTAAGGGTAAACAGTTGTATCTCCATATTTATAGTTTGAAACTTCTTTTTCTTTTTTGCATTTCTTTTAGTGTTTCAGAATTTGTCTCTGTTCGTTTTTTTTTAACAAAAAGAGAGTCAAAATTTGAAAATTGAAAGCCTTTGTAGTTGTCTTTTCGCCACTCACAGTGGTGTTGTAAAAGTGTCTTCTCTCCTTTGTCTGCCTTTTACTTCTTAACCTACAATCAGTTGTATCATTTTCTTCCAATCCACTCATCGAACGTCGGTCCAGCGAGAAACCAACGGCTTCGACGGCGATTCCATTTATGGTATTCAAGCTCGAACCAGACTCTGTAATCCTTGAAACCCCAAAAACCCTCAAGGCCTCCGCTGGCGCCTCCACTTTCGAAACCCTAACCCTCGCTGACATTGGCCTTTCCACGGTTCCTTCCCCTCAGTTGAAAAGGATGATTGTTGGTTGCCTAACTTACACCTTAGATAGTAATATGGTTAATTGTGCGAACAATGAAATTTTAGGAGTATGTGTTCCTCGGATTAATGATAGGGTTGAGAATATAAAGAGTGATGCATTATTCATTCTGTTGGTTGGAAAGGATGTCGTTTATGTGAGGTTGGCTGAATATCGGTTTTATTTCCTTATATACTTGTTACTGTAAAGGGGAAACTGGGTGTAAAACCCCAATTGTTTTTAGGAAGATAAGATGAAGCTGAATTTGCCTATTTTGGCGTTGGTGGATAGTGATCCTCGTGGGTTTAAGTATTTTAATGGATCGATTATTTTGTCTAGTTTGGATATCAAGTGGCTAGGGATTAGGCGAAGTGATTTGGACAAGTATAAGATAGGAGGGGAATGTAGGTTTGTTATAACTAAACAGGATATAAAGAAAATGTGACTTTTGACTTAAAATGAGGCTAGAGTTGATTACAATCAGAGCTTTTGGTAAACAACCTCATATCAGTACTTTGACGATTCTGATAGGTCAGTGTGACATTTTGGACTCGTACGTATATTTGATTGGGTTCTCGAGTGACTGGAAGCCGTTTCGACACATTATGTGAAAAGTTGAAGAAGTTGAAAATCTCGAGTTTGATGGTTGATTCTTAATAATTGATATTATTTTAACAATTTAAGATAACGAACGAGTTTGCATGATGTTGTAATTACACATGTGTGAATGTTCGGATTGGAGCCCGAGGGGCTCGGGTGGGTTTCAAATATGTTTTGGAATGTTTTGGACTGATGTTAAAAATCTGATGTGTTGAACTTGCAGGTCTCGCATCTGCGAAGACCTGATCACAATTGCGAGCCTCGCATTTGCAATGTCAGGCTCGCAAATGTGAAAAAGGGTTGGGGTTGGGACTTTACTTTTATGAAGAAAGCATTGCAGTTGCGAACTGGACGGGGTTCGCATTAGCAACTTGAGTGTCGCATTTGCGACACATGAAGACTGGGTGTTGCTTCGATTTTGCGATGTCTGGGTCTGCATTTGCAATCTGGAGGGTCTTCGCAAATGCGAAGGAAATGTCGCATTTGCGACAACTGTGTGGCTAAGACACTGATCACATTTGCGATCAACAGTTCACTTTTGCAATAGTCGCAATTGCGAACAAGTATTCGCAATTGCTACATCTGGAGATGGGTAAAATGTTAGGATTTCGGGACTTATCTCATTTTATACCATTTTTGAAGCTTAAACTCCTAAGAGGCAATTTTTGAAGAGCAATTTTGTCCCAAATTCATCGATAAATAACTTTAACTTGTTTTCGATCAATTTTAATTACTTTTTTATTATTTTTTCATCAAATCAATGAATTTCAAAGTAGAAATTAAGGGTTTTGGGTCGAATTTAGGGATTTTATAAAATTAAAATTTAGACCTTGAATTAAGGTCAGATTTCAAAATAAATCACATATCCGGACTCGGGGGTGAATGAGATAATCGGAATTTGATCTTAATTACGGATTTCGACCATATAGGCCCGGGTTGACTTTTTGTTGAATTTTTTGATTATGTTAAAGATTGAACCTTTATTTTACGGGGGTAGTTTCTAAATCTTATTTTGATGTGTTTGAACAATATTTGACTAGATTTGATTGGTTTGGAGGCTTGTTCTAAAGAAAAAGCCATGTTGGATTGTTGACTTATTCTCGGAAAGAGGTAAGTGTCGTGATTAACCTTGACTTGAGGAAATTAAGACTTGATAGGTCTATTCTCTATGTAATTTATGTGTGGGGACAACATATATGCAAGGTGACGAGTATATATGCGTTGTCATGGGGTTAAGCTTGCGGGGTGGACTACTTAATAGCATCTCTTTAATTATATCATGCCTTCATTTATTCCATGTTATTACTTGTTACATGCCTTAATCGCTACATGTATTTACTTGTTAAATATATGTCTTCACTTGTTACATGCCTCTATTTGCTACATGATTTCATGTGCTCGTGACTTTTTCTATAGTCGGCCTTTACTTGTTCCAATCTCTACATGTTATTAGGTCGATGCTATTATTCATCTCATGCCTTTACTTTCTTAATTGCCTTTACTTGCTTCCTATTTAACTTTAATATGTTTTATTGGATTGTCTTAGAGAGTTTATGCGTATTAGTTCCTTTTTTTATATGTTGTGAGATACGTCTTAGTTGGTAGTTAATATTATTAAATATGTGGATCGGGTTGCATGTTGCGACAACACACACACATATATATATGTGGGG
>NW_017671506.1:11718-30295 GCF_001879085.1 Nicotiana attenuata
GGGGGGGGGGGGGGAGGAGGATCGGTTGCACGCCGTAATAATATATTATATATGTGGATTGGGTTGCACGCTTCAATAGTATTTTATATATATATATATATATATATATATATATATATATGTATATATATATATATATATATGTATATATATATATATATGGGGGGGATCGGGTTGCACGCTGCAACAATATATTATATATATGAACCGGGTCGCATGCTGCAATAGTATATTATATATATGTGGATGGGGTTGAACGCCACAATAGTATTGGTATTATATTTGTGGATTGGGTTGCATGCCGCAACAGAGAGGTTGTATTGTAGTTATTTTTGGCTGTTGATTTCGTTATCATATTGTAGTGTGAGACTGAGAAGTTGTGATATTTGGGGCCCTCTGTCGTTATTCTATTTCGGTTATCATGTTAATTAGTTGTCTCTCTACTTCGTTATCACTTTTTTGCTTGTATTAGCACAGGCTTATAATGAGTGTCTTGTCATAGACTCTTCACTGCTTCATCGAGGTTAGGCTCGGCACTTACAGAGTACATGGGGTCGGTTGTACACATACTACACTTCTGCACTTCTTGTGCAGATCCCGATATTGATCCCAATGCTGCATAGCGGAGATCGCTCGAGCCTGTCCTTTTAGGAGACTTGAGATAGAGTTGCTCAGCGTTCGCAGTCCTTGAAGTCACCTTCCTATCTATATTACTGATTATTTTGTATCGAACAATTGTATTTCATTTCAGACTCTGTTTGTAGTAATCTAATAGCTCGTATACTTATGACACCAATTTCTGGGATTAAGTCTAGACAATGTTGTGTATGGATTTATTAGTATACCAATCTTGAATTCTTAAAATGTTGCTTTTTAAATTGTTCAATTGATAAATTGTATAGCTAATGTTGACTTTCCTAGCAAGCGAATGTTAGGCGTCATCATGGCCCCGTGATTGGGAATTTGGGTCATGACAGTTTTTAACTCGGATTTGATTATTATTTATGATTTCATCCTTGATTTTAGAATTTGAATGATGAATCTAAATGAAGAAAATTAGGGATTTTGACAAAACTTTTTAAAAATGAAAAATACTATTTGAATCCTGATTCGGAGTCAAATTTAGATGAAACTTGTATGGTTGGACTCGTATTCAAATAGGTGTTCGGGATTTGTGACTTTTGTGGGGTTTCGAGAAGCGGGCCCAGGTTGACTTTTTGATTGACTTTTTTTTGTTAAAGAAGAGTTTTATTAACTAGAACCGACTTTTATAGTTGTGTTTGATGTTATTGAGTTGTTTTTAGCTAGATTTGACCCGTTTGATGGTCGATTTGAGAGTCAAGGGATTGTTAGAGCATTGATTTAACTTGTTTGAGGTAAGTATCTTGCCTAACGTTGTGTGTGAGAATATCCCTTAGGATTTGGCATTAACTGTTTATTCGTGTTATGTGAAAAGCGGCGTGTCCATAAGATGACGAACATGTACACAGGTGCTATGTATGGCTTATGACCGGATTAGACCTTAGGCTATTAATATGTCTTAATCTAATAATATACTTTTTATAAAATATGCTTAAACCACTTTATGACTACATGATCATGATTGCTATATTTGACTTAGTCATAGTCATGCTTTATTTGTTGAACACCCCTTCGTACTTTTATGCTATTGTCATGTCCTTGTGCACTTTGTTGTTAAGTTGCGAGCTTATATCTTGATGAAAGTTTGATATTATTGTTTTGTGATTGTGGCACATGTGGACATATTGTATGGGTTGATTGTTGTTTTATGGAGTATAAGGGTGGCATTTCACTATTGCTGTTCTGTGTAGTATAAGGGTGGCATTTCACTGTTGACGTATTTGTAGCAAAATAAAGGTTGGGATATGCGCATATGGAGAAATAAGGGGGGGGAGGGGGGGGGGATTTCATAGTTATGTGCATGCGTAGAAATAAGGGTGACGTTGTTGATGATGTTATGTGATGACTCGAGCAATCCAAGCATTGTTCAAGCAGAATGAATAGACGATAAGTCCTAAATTGCACCGTAAAATTAAAGGGTTTTTTCAAGCAAAAGCTAAAATCTAGCTGATTGTTAGGGGGATCTGCAGGCATTTGGAAGTTCACAACTAGTCTTAAAATTAGAGAGGATGATATCATGCCAGGTAGTGCGATCACATAACTATGGATGAGAAGCTACGGGAATATGAAAGAGACGAAAATAACTTCTGGAAATATGAAAGAAAATATGAGGAGAAAATACTGAAATGATATTATCTGGTAATAATGTAATATTCATGGTGGTGATTAAATTAACTGAAGAAAATGACTCGCTTATTGGTGAATAAATTAGTAACTGAGTCACACCAATTATGTATATAATGATCTCTTTGAGATACTTTATCATGCATATGATTAGCAAATCTAAACATAGTTTGGACATTGGAGTTTCAATTTTAACATTTATGTTTAGGCATTATAAAACTGTACAATTATATTTTGATGTGTGCTATAAATAGAATTCTATTTAAGGTGAATGTCTATATTCTAGAGAGATTCTAGGGTTTGTTACTTGATGGCTAAGTCATTTTCCCCCTATAAATAGAGGGGTTCTATTCCATTGTAATTCATCCCAAAAATTCAATAAGAATTCTCTCTCCCTACTTTTCTTTGCAATACTCTTCTTCTTCTTCTTTTAATGTTTCATAACACGTTATCAGCACGAGACTCTAACCAATTGAGTAGAAGTTTTGGGATTGAACATAATGATTGTCAATTATTCCATGAACTTCCTTCATGATTAAATTCTGGATTTAAGGTACGTATTTTACTTTATTTTTATTTTTTTAAATTATTGAAATTCTATAATTTGATTTTAAATACAAGTTTGATTATAACTCTAATAGAGTTTGTAAGAAATTATAACCACCCAAAGTGGTAAAATTTTATGTTTTGCCATGATCAAATTCATGTATGATTGTGGGCAAAGAATTAAAAATCCGTCCCATTGAATTTGCTTCATTCTCATTCCCTTAAGAGAATATGATAGCAGTATGTGATAAGTCTGAAAGAAGACAAAAGTATTACTATGAATGTATCAATGGATGTGGACGTAACAATAGACGAAATTATAATCGTCATCATTGTGGTAATGAGAACAATAAGAATTCTCAAAATAATCCTTCATTTTGTGAAAATAATATTTGTCATCGATTTGACATGAGATTTTGTAAAGCACATATAGATGATTATGGTCCATTCATGATTTGAATGTGACAACATGTGATTTATGAATACATATTCATTCTTCAAAGAATATGAACGTGCTAGTGGTAGTGAATATACCGCACTCACCTCTAGAAGGAGGTTTAAGGTGATATAAGAAAATAATATCATTATTATGGCATGAATGGTCATTGGTCACGTACCTATTGTACGCCAAAATATTTTGGCAATGTGATTAATAAAGGATAACAGTAATGCAAGAAACAGATCTTGCATATAATTTTGACAATGACCATAATTTATAACTTTCTCTTTAAAAGAGATATTCACCATATGGCTGTTGATGAGTGTGGTAGTACCAAATTAATTGAGAGCTCTGGAAGAGCCAATTATTACTATTTTGGAGGAATAAAATTGATTATCAATAAGGCATTGTGTTGTAGTAAAAGAATGCCACAATAAAGTGGATGTCTATTGATATAAAAAACCATATCATAAACTTGGAGTTTATTGATAATTGCACACGTCATGGTGTAAACTTGAACTTTATCAATATTAATAATTTATCCGGTTGGGATAATCAGTTTAGCCGTATCAATTTAAGCATGATGTGCAAAAATAAAAGAGAATTCGCATGGGTAAATATTAAAGAACTAGAAAGTTCTTTATGAATTCTCTTATGTTGCTTGTTCTCATTAATTAGTATACCAACTAAAATTAGGATTGAATCCCATGAATGCTGGAAATTTCAAAGGTGAATATGGGCCCATTCATCTGCCATGTTTACCACATAAGATGCATCTATGAGATGGTTACATGTGCGATTATTATTAACCCGCAACATAGTGTTTGCGAGGTAACTTGCTCAATAATTTAATTTAGAGCATAATTTCCAGATTTTTTATTCTAGATAGTTCATCTTGATAAGTTGGTTTACATCACAGTTGGTTTAAGCAAAATGATTTATTGAGTGCCTCCATTTAATAGCTAAACAATTGCTTATGAGAACAAAGTTATCTATATCAATTTGATATACGTTATATACCAAAGTATATTATTTTCTCCCCTCACAAGTGGTTCAGGGTTAGGAACCAAATAATTCCATCTTATTATTATTGATGTGTGAGGTATAATTTTTTATTAATACCATAACGCACAAAGATGGGTTCTCAAAGTTGAGGAAAACAAGTTAGTTTTACAAATATGAGAGGGAGATATGATAAACAGTTGAGAAAAAGTTACGCGGAATTAATTATCATTTGTACATCTAGATCCTCGAATAAGATAATATGAACTTGAAGTGTAACGACCCGGCCGGTTGTTTTTAGAATTTATGCCTCGGTCCTCTATTTAACTGCTTTCCTCTTGTTTATTTCTACTATTTTGAATTGCCGGAATGTTCGGTTTTGAATTTCGGAGAGTTTTGGGACACTGAGTCCCTAAATGAGAGCTTAAGTCTTGGAAATTTGATCATAGTCGGAACAGTGTGAAGACGGCCTCGGAATGGAAATCCGATGGTTCCATTAGCTCCATTGGGTGATTTCGGGCTTAGGGCGTGTTCGGATTGTGTTTTGGAGGTTCGTAGCTAATTTAGGCTTGAAATGCTGAAAGTTAGATTTTAAAGTTTCCGGTTCGATAGTGAGATCTTGATCCGAGGGTCGGCATGGAATTCCGGAAGTTGGAGTAGCTCCGTAGTGTTGAATGTGACGTGTGTGAAAAATTTCAGGTCATTCGGACGAGATTTGATAGACTTTTTGATCAAAAGCGTATTTTGGGAAATTTGGAATTCTTAGGCTTGAATTCATGGTTAATTTGAGGTTTCGATGTTGTTTTAGGTGTTTTAAGGATTGGTACAAGTTTGGACAGTGGTATTAGAATTGTTGCTGCCTTTGGTTGAGGTCTCGGGGGCCTCAGAATGATTTCGGATGGTTGACGGGGAGTTTGAGGAATGTGTGCAGCTGCTAAACTTTGCTGCTTCTGGTATTTCCTCACCTGCGGTTTGGGGACCGCAGGTGCGATTCCGCACATGCGGAAAAGGAGACGCAGAAGCGGATTATTGAGGAATTTTCAGGAATCGCAGATGTGGTTGTGGGACCGCACCTGCGAAGCCGCAGGTGCGGAATGTTGAGCGCAGGTGCGATTTTGGTCCGTTAAGTGAAGAACCGCAAAAGCGGTTATGTGGCCGCATATGCGGTACCGCAGAAGCTGTTATTGTGCCGCAGATGCGAAAAATGCCTGGGCAGAAATATAAATTGTGTCCTTCGCAAATTTTGAGCTATTTCACCATTTTTATCTCGGCTTGGGAGCTTTTTGGACGATTTGAACGAAGGACTTCAAGGGAACTTCATTGAATTAAGGAATTTGGACTTAAAACTCGTTCCTATGCTATTATTTCACGGATTAGAGCAAGAAATTATGGAAAATTAGGGTGAAAATTTGGGGAAACTAGGGCTTAGTATTGGAGACCTTTGATTGAGGATTTGATGGATCATTTGAGGTCCGATCTTGGTAATTTTGGTATGCATGAACTCGTGAGAGTGTGAGGATTCTGGAAATATAAATTTCACCCTATTCCAAGACGTGGGCCCAAGGGGTGTTTTGGTCATTTTACCTAATTTCGCGTATTAGCTTAGAATTTAATTGTAGAATCAGTTACTTGAAGTGTTATTTACATTATGAAATTTAATTGAATAGATTTGGGCCATTTGGAGTCGAATACTCGTGGCAAGAACGTGGTTTCGGGTTGACAATTGAGCCGGTTCGAGGTAAGTGGCTTGTCTAACCTTGTGTGGGGGACTCTTCCCTTAGGATTGATATCGTGATACTTGAAATGCCTTGTACGTGAGGTGAGGAGCGCGCACTTGTGCTAATTGTTGGAAATCCGGTTTTTCATTAAAAATAGCCTTAAATTGTGTTCTTCCGATTCTTGCTTACATTATTTGGAAACTCAGTCTGCTGTTAGTCTAGAGAAGCATGTCTATTTGACTAAATTGCTCTATTTGTTTTAACTGCCTTATTTGTATTACGTGAAGCATGCTAGGTTAGAATTACCTGTTTTGCCTTGGTATGAAGTTGAGCTTAATTGACTATATCCTTTATCTGCTATTGTTGTGCATTTCGTTCTGGGACTACGGGAAGGCATCCCGGGAGATCCCCTATACGTATTTATGATCGAGCTGAGGTACGAGATATCGAGAGATCCCTAGCACATATATTGAGGATACTAAGAGATCCTCGGGATACCAAGAGATCCCTGATATATATATTGAGGATACCAAGAGATCCTTGGGATACCAAGAGATCCCTAGCATATATTAAGGATACCCAGAGATCCTCGGGATATCAAGAGATCCCCGGATATACATGTTGAGGATACTAAGAGATCCATCAGGATACTGAGAGATCCCCGATTGTTATCCTTGTGATTGTTTATATGATGACCCAAAAGGTCATCACTTGTGTTGCAAGTGAATTCAGTGTTCCGAGGCCTAAAAACCTCCTTTTTACCCCACCTTGATTTACGTGCATGGTCCGGACCTATATCCGGAAAGCCTTCTATGTGAAAATATGAGAAATAGAAATTTTTAGAGTTGAATTATGGTTGACTTTGGTCAACATTTTGAGAACAGACCTGGGTCCGTGTTCCGACGATCCCGGGAGGTCCGCAGTAAAATATGGGACTTGGGCGTATGCCTGGAGATGAATTCCGAGGTCCCAAGCCTTAGAAATCAATTTTTGAAAGAAATTATTTTATTGAATTATCTAAGAAACAAAGAAAAGAATTAATGTTTGAAACCATTGTTATCGGGCCCGTATTTTGGTTTCGGAGCCCGGTACAAACTAGTTATGGTATTTGAAAGATAACTGTGAAATTTGGTGAAAAATTTAGTCTATTTGGCGTGAGTTGGACTTCTGGTGAAGAGTTATGAACTTTGAGAGTTCTTGATGAAAATGTTGAGTTTTGAGGTTTAATTCATGATTTTACATGTTATTTTGATGATGTGATCGCACGAGTAGGTCCATATGATGTCTGTGAGTTAGTATGCACATTTGGTTTGGAGTCCCGAGGGCTCAGGTGAGTTTCGGGTAGGTTCCGGGGTGTCTTAGGCTTAAAGCATTGATATTGGAGGTTCAGAGAAGTGCAAATCTCTGAACCTGCTAGTGCGGTCCGCACTGGTTTTTGTGTTGTCCGCACTGGTGGCTGTGCGGCCGCACTCGATTTTGTGCGGTCCGCACAGGTTCACTGGTCCGACTTCGGAAGCCTATATCTTTTGATCTATAAGGAATTTTGAGATGATTCAAAAATGAAAGTTGTAGCCCTTCGTGTTTAGTTTCCAGAAAGGTAAAGAAATCACAATTTGGACATCAGTAGAGAAAGTAATGGCCAAAATACTAAAACATGTCACTGAAGTACACAGGAAGAGCTGTGCGGCCGCAGTTGATTTTGTGTGGTCTGCACAAGGCATCTGAGAGTAGTATATTTAGACGGATTTTCAGTTATTTTTCATTTTTCAAAACCCCAAAAACATAAGAGGCGATTTTTCAAACAACCTTTCTTATCCAAAACGATGGTAAGTGATTTCTAACTCATTTTCTTCACTCCTTAACATCTTTTAACATGATTTCAACTCAAAATCAATGATTTTCATGGGGGAAATTGGGTATTTTGGGTAGAACCTAGGTTTTTCAAAAATTGGGGATTTGGACCTCGATTTTAGGTCCGATTTCAAAATAAATTATATATTTGAGTTCGTGGGGGAAGGGTTAATCGGGTTTTGGTCCGAACCTCGGGTTTTGACCATGTGCGCCCGGGGGCAATTTTTGACTTTTGGGTAGAACTTTAGGAAACTCATCTTCATGCATTAGAGTTGATTCATTTAGCATTTATTGATGTAATTAAGTAACTTATGACTAGATACGAGCGAATTGGTGGTGGAATCAAGGGGTAAAGCGATAATTGAGACGTGAATTGTGTTCGTGGCATCAAGGTAAGTGTTTGGTCTAACCTTAGCTTGAGGGATTAGCAGTTGTGTCTATTTGCTACGTGTTAATTGTGGAGTACGACGTATAGGCATGGTGACGAGTATCTGTACGTCGGTGTCAAGCATGCCCGTGAGTCTTGTGTTATATATTGTTATGACTCTGTTGTGATTTATTGTGCCTCACATGTTATTATCATCATTGTTCCCTTGCCGGGATGTTTGTTTGATATTATTGTTCCCTTGCCGGGATATTGTTGAGATATCATTGTTCCCTTCCCGGGATGTTTGTTTGATATTATTGTTCCCATGCCGGGATTCCTTGTGATTATTGTTGGCTTGTAAATGGGCGCGAGTGGTACGCCTACCACAAGATATAATGAAATGGGATCGGGTGGTACGCCTACGTACCACAAAATATAATGAAATGGGAGCCGGTGGTACGCCTACCACAAGATATAATGAAATGGGAGCAAGTGGTACGCCTACCACAAGATCTAATGAAATGGGAGTGGGTGGTACGCCTACCAGAAGATTAATAAAATGGGAGCGGGTGGTACGCCTACCACAAGATATAGTGAAATGGGAACGGGTGGTACGCCTACCACAAGATATAACTAAATGGGAGCGGGTGGTACGCCTACCATAAGATATAATGAAATGGGAGCGGGTGGTACGCCTACCATAAGATATAATGAAATGGGAGCGGGTGGTACTCCTACCACAAGATATAATGAAATGGGAGCGGGTGGTATGCCTTCCACAAGATATGATGAAATGGGAGAGGGTGGTACGCCTACCACAAGATAAATTAAATGGGAGCGGGTGGCACGCCTGCCACAAGATACAGGAAATGGGATCGGGTTGCACGCCTGCAACAAGATGTGAAAAGAAAGTGAAATCTGTTTTTATTTCCTTATTCTTGTTAGTGGTTGGATTTTGATCCCTTTATGATTCTCTTGGTATTATGTTTTTAGCTGTTATTCCCAGAAGCTTGTTTCCCCCTCCCATCCTTACTTGTTTACTTCTGTATTTCTTTTCCGCTGTATATATTTGAACTGCACAGGTTATGTGGTAGTCTGGTCCTAGCCTCGTCACTACTTCGCCGAGGTTAGGCTAGACACTTACAAGCACATTGGGTCGGTTGTTCTGATACTACTCTGCACTCTTTTGTGCAGATCCCAGTGCTGTAGATTTCACACAATAGATCAGGTGGCTACCTTCAGTCCACGCGGAGATCCAAGGTAGACCTGCAAGCGTCCGCAGGCCCTAGCGTCTCCTCTATCTTCTATTCCCTGTTTCATTTTCCTTATTTCAGAAACAGTGTACTGTTATTTCTTCAGACTTTGTGTGTAGTGAATCTTAGACTGTCTGTGACACTGTGACTCCAGGTTTTGGGTGGTTAAGGCTTGAGTAATTGTAATAGACATAGATTCCAGATATTTTATTGTTTTATTCCGCTTAATTTAACTTTCCGCTGTTTATACGTTATCGCTTTGTGTTTGATAAAAGGAATAAATGGATAATGAAGAAATTAGTTTTAAAGAATTGGCTTGCCTAGCTCACATTAGTAGGCGCCATCACGACTCCCGAGGGTGGGAAATTCGGATCGTGACAAGTTGGTATCAGAGCTCTTGGTTACATAGGTCTCCCAATTCACAGACAAGCTTAGTAGAGTCTGAGGGATCGGTACGGAGACGTCTGTATTTATCCCCCAGAGGCTATAGAGTTAGGAAAAACTTTACATCTATCCTTTCCTGTCGTGCGATTTTGTTCTCTCAATGCTAAATTGAAACTTCAACTCTTGTTCTTTCGCGAATGGCGAGGTCACGTATCTCATCTTCAGCCGAGCAGCTGCACAGATCGGTGATGGATTGCCTACGTCTTCGGAGGCTTGGTGGAGGTTGGATAGGTTTCACCAAGCTCTTCACTACTACTCTTGGTGGTACATCTTCTGAGGATCCCCAAGATTATTTAGGCAGCTATCACGAGGTTCTCAGTAACATGGGGATAGTGGAGACCAATGGGGTCGACTTTGCTACTTTTTGCTTATCTGGATCCGCCAAGACTTGGTGGAGAGACTATTGTTTGGCTAGACCAGTTGGGTCACCAGCTCTGACTTGGGATCAGTTTTCACAGCTATTCTTGGAGAAGTTTCTTCCCGTCACTCAGAGATAGATCTATCGGAGGCAGTTTGAGCGTCTCCAGCACGGTTCCAAGACTGTTACACAGTACAAGACCAGGTTTATTGATTTGACCCGTCATGCTCTACTTATACTTCTCACTGAGAGAGAGAGAGTGAGGAGATTCATTGAGGGACTCATTCACCCTATTCGACTTCAGATGGCTAAGGAGACAGGGAGTGAGATTTCTTTCCAGGAGGTGGCCAATGTGGCCAGGAGAGTGGTGATGGTTCTGTCGCAGGGAGGTGGTCATGGTTCGGACAAGAAGCCTCGTCATTCAGGCCGATTCAGTGGTACCTCGTCTGGAGGCAGGGATTCGTATGATAGAGGCCATCCTCCTAGGCCTTTTCAGTCAACACTCCAGGTTTCTCACGGTGCTTCAGGTGGCCGTGGTTCTCACATGCAGCATTCTGATTAGCAGTCCTACAATGCACCACCAGCTCCTATCAGTGCACCGCCGCTTCAGAGTTTTCGGGATGGTCATTAAGGTCGGCAGGGTCAGCAGTCTCGGCAGCCAAGGACTTGTTATACTTGTGGTGATATGGGTCACATTGCTAGATTTTGTCCTCGAGCATCGAGCAGCTCTTAGCATCCGGGTTCCCGTGCCATGGTTCAGGCAGCGAGTGTTCCACAGCCCGCCCAGCCAACTAGAGGTGGAGGTAGGTGTGCTAGAGGTGGAGGTGGAGGTGTTAGAGGCCAGCCAGCAGCAGGTTGTCCCAGAGATGTAATTCAGAGTGGTGGGCCCTAGCCCTGATGTTATGCTCTTCCAGCCAGGTCTGAGGCTGACGGTTCCGATGCAGTTATCACAGTGATCCTTTGAGTGCTCCTGTTTATGCGTCTACATCGGTAGGTGATTCTATTATGGTAAATCATGTTGATCGTTCTTGTGTAGTTGTGATTGGGGGTCTTGAGACTCAAGTAGGTTTGTTACTTTTGGATTTGGTTGATTTTGATGTTATACTGGGGATGGACTGGTTATCACCTTACCACGCTATCTTGGACTGTCATGCCAAGACTATGACCTTAGCCTTACCGGGTTTACCTCGTTTAGAGTAGAGAGGGACTCCGGGTCATTCTACTTGTAGTGTTATCTCTTATGTGAAGGCTCGGCGTATGGTCGAGAAGGGGTATTTGTCCTATTTGGCATATGTTCGTGATTCTAGTGCCGAGGTTTCTTCTATTGATTCTGTGCCTGTTGTTCGTGAGTTCCCTAAGGTATTTCCTTCAGACCTGCCGGGCATGCCACCCGACATGGATATTGACTTCTACATTGATTTGGCTCCGGGCACTCAGCCCATGTCTATCCCGCCGTATCGTATGGCCCCGCCTGAGTTGAAATAGTTGAAGGAGCAGTTGCAAGACTTGCTTGAAAAGGGTTTCATTAGACCCAGTGTTTCGCCTTGGGGTGCGCCGGTGTTGTTTGTTAAGAAGAAGGATGGATCGATGCGAATGTGTATAGATTACCGGCAATTGAACAAGGTTACGATTAAGAATAAGTATCCATTGCCGAGGATTGATGATTTGTTTGATCAGCTCCAGGGTGCCAAGGTATTTTCGAAGATTGACTTGAGATTTGGCTACCATCAGTTGAGGATTAGGGCATCCGATGTCCCTAAGATAGCTTTCCGTACTCGGTACGTGCATTATGAGTTCTTGGTGATGTCATTCGGGTTGACAAACGCCCCAGCAACTTTTATGGATTTGATGAACCGAGTGTTCAGGCCTTACTTGAATTCGTTCGTGATAGTCTTCATTGATGATATTTTGATATATTCCCGCAGCCGGGAGGAGCACGAGCAGCATCTTAGAGTGGTTCTTCAAACTTTGAGGGATAGTCAGTTGTATGCTAAGTTTTCGAAGTGTGAGTTCTGGTTGAGTTCGGTTGTATTCCTGGGTCATGTTGTGTCAGCAGAGGGTATTCAGGTTGATCCGAAGAAGATTGAGGCAGTCAAGAACTGGCCTAGACCAGCATCAGCTACAGAGATTCGGAGTTTCTTGGGATTGGTAGGCTACTACCGTCGGTTCGTGGAGGGGTTCTCATCTATCGCAGCCCCAATGACCAGGTTGACCCAGAAGGGTGCCCAGTTTAGATGGTCGGACGAGTGTGAGGCGAGCTTTCAGAAGCTCAAGACAGCTCTGACTACGGCACCGGTGTTGGTTTTTCCCACAGGTTCAGGGCCTTATACAGTTTATTGTAATGCATCTCGTATTGGACTTGGTGTAGTGTTGATGCCGGATGGCAAGGTCATTGCCTATGCTTCGCAGCAGTTGAAGATTCATGAGAAGAATATCCGGTTCATGATTTGGAGTTGGCAGCCATTGTTCACGCGTTGAAGATTTGGAGGCATTATCTGAATGGCGTGTCATGTGAGGTGTTCACGGATCACAAGAGTCTACAGTATTTGTTCAAGCAAAAGGAGTTGAATTTGAGGCAGAGGAGGTGGTTGGAGTTGTTGAAGGATTATGATATCACCATCTTATATCATCCGAGAAAGGCCAATGTGGTGGCCGATGCTTTGAGTAGGAAGTCAACCAGTATGGGCAGTCTCGCTTACATTCCGGTCGTTGAGAGACTGCTTGCTTTGGATGTTCATGCTTTGGCCAATCAGTTCGTGAGGTTGGATGTTTCTGAGCCCAGCTGTGTGTTAGCTTGCACAGTCGCTCGTTCTTCATTATTGGAGCGTATCTGAGATCGGCAGTATGATGATCCTCATTTGTGTGTCCTTAGACACGGTGCAGCGCGGAGGTGCCAAGCAGGTTACCTTAGGTGATGATGGAGTTTTGAGATTGCAGGGTCGAGTTTGTGTGCCAAATGTGGATGGGCTCCAGAGAGTTGATATTAGAGGAGGCCCATAGCTCCCGGTCTTCTATTCATCCGGGCGCCGCGAAGATGTATGACTTGCGGCAGCATTATTGGTGGCCGAGAATGAAGAATGATATCGTTGTATATATGGCTCGGTGTTTGAATTGTCAGCAGGTTCAGTACAAGAATCAGAGGCCCGGTGGTTCATTTTAAAGGATTGAGCTTCCCGAGTGGAAGTGGGAGCGGATCACTATGGATTTCATTGTTGGACTCCCACAAACTCGGAGGAAGTTCAACGCAGTATGGTTCATTGTTGATAGGCTGACCAAGTCAGTGCATTTCATTCCTGTGGCGGTCTCCTATTATTCTAAGAGGTTAGCTGAGATCTATATCCGGGAGATTGTTCGCCTTCATGGTGTGCCCGTGTCTATCATTTCGGACCGAGGTACGCAGTTTACCTCACGTTTCTGGAGAGCAGTTCAGCGAGAGTTGGGCACACGGGTTGAGTTGAGCACAGCATTTCATCCCTAGACGGACGGGCAGTCCGACCGGACCATTCAGATTTTGGAGGATATGCTCCGAGCTTATGTCATTAACTTTTGAGGCTCGTGGTATTAGTTTTTGCCTTTAGCAGAGTTTGCCTACAACAACAACTAGCAGTCGAGTATTCAGATGGCTCCTTATGAGGCTTTATATGGTAAGCGGTGTCGGTCTCCAGTTGGATGGTTTGAGCCGAGAGAGGTTCGGTTATTCAGTACGGATCTGGTTCAGGATGCCTTGGACAAGTCAGGATCATTCAGGATAGGCATCGTACAGCTTAGTCCAGGCAAAAGAGTTATGCTGACCGCAAGGTTCGTGATTTGGAATTCATGGTCGGTGAGCGAGTATTGCTTCGAGTGTCGCCTATGAAGGGCGTGATGAGATTTGGGAAGAAGGGCAAGCTTAGCCCTAGGTTCATTGGCCTGTTTAAGATTCTTGATCGAGTGGGAGAGGCGGCTTATAGACTTGCATTGCCGCCGAGCTTGTCAGCCGTGCATCCAGTGTTTCATGTGTCCATGCTTCGGAAGTATCACGGCGATCCATCCCACGTGTTAGATTTCAGCACCGTCCAGTTGGACAAGGACTTGTCTTATGAGGAGGAGCCGGTAGCTATTCTAGACCGGCAAGTTCGTCAGTTGAGATCGAAGAGTTTTCCTTCTGACCGTGTTCAGTGGAGAGGTCAGCCCGTTGAGGCATCAACCTGGGAGTCCGAGTCCGATATACGGAGCCTTTATCCCCACCTTTTTCCCGACTCATGTACTTCCTTCTTATGTCCGTTTGAGGACGAACAGTTGTTTTAGAGGTGGAGAATGTGATGACCCAAAAGGTCATCACTTGTGTTGCAAGTGAATTCAGTGTTCCGAGGCCTAAAAACCTCCTTTTTACCCCACCTTGATTTACGTGCGTGGTCCAAACGTATATCCGGAAAGCCTTCTATGGGAAAATATGAGAAATAGAAATTTTTAGAGTTAAAAATTTCATTATGGTTGACTTTGGTCAACATTTTGAGCAAACGGACCCGGATCCCTGTTCCGCCGATCCCGGGAGGTCCGCAGTAAAATATGGGACTTGGGCGTATGCCTGGAGATGAATTCCGAGGTCCCAAGCCTTAGAAATCAATTTTTGAAAGAAATTGTTTTTACTGAATTATGTAAGAAACAAAGAAAAGAATTAATGTTCGAAACCATTATTATCGGGCCCGTATTTTGGTTTCGGAACCCGGTACAAACTTGTTATGGTATTTGAAAGATAACTGTGAAATTTGGTGAAAAACGGAGTTTATTTGACGTGAGTTGGACTTCCGGTTGAAGAGTTATGAACTTTGAGAGTTCTTGATGAAAATGCTGAGTTTTGAGGTTTAACTCATGATTTTACATGTTATTTTGATGATGTGATTGCACGTGTAGGTCCATATGATGTCTATGAGTTAGTATGCACATCTGGTTTGGAGTCCCGAGGGCTCGGGTGAGTTTCGGGTAGGTTCCGGGGTGTCATAGGCTTAAAACATGGCTATTGGAGGTTCAGAGAAGTGCAAATATCTGAACCTGTTAGTGCGGTCCGCATTGGTTTTTGTGCTGTCCGCACTGGTGGCTGTGCGGCCGCACTCAATTTTGTGCGGTCCGCACAGGTTCACTGGTCCGACTTCGGAAGCCAATATCTTTTGATCTACAAGGAATTTTGAGATGATTTTAAAACGAAAGTTGTAGCCCTTCGTGTCTAGTTTCTAGAAAGTTAAAGAAATCACAATTTGGACATCTGTAGAGAATGGTATGGCCAAAATACTAAAACATGTCACTGCAGTACACAGGAAGGGTTGTGCGGCCGCAGTTGATTTTGTGCGGTCCGCACAGGACATCTGGGAGTAGTATATTTAGACGGGATTTTCAGTTATTTTTCATTTTTCAAAACCCTAAAAACATAAGAGGCGATTTTTCAAACAACCTTTCTTCTCCAAAACGTTGGTAAGTGATTTCTAACTCATTTTCTTCACTCCTTAACATCTTTTAACATGATTTCAACTCAAAATCAATGATTTTCATGGGTGAAATTGGGTGTTTTAGGTAGAACCTAAGTTTTTCAAAAATTGGAGATTTTGACCTCGATTTCAGGTCCGATTTCAAAATAAATTATATATTTGAGTTCGTGGGGGAATGGGTAATCGGGTTTTGACCATGTGGGCCCGGGGGAAATTTTTGACTTTTGGGTAGAACTTTAGGAAACTCATCTTCGTACATTAGAGTTGATTCATTTGGCGTTTATTGATGTAATTAAATAACTTGTGATTAGATACGAGCGAATTGGTGGTGGAATCAAGGGGTAAAGTGATAATTGAGACGTGAATTGTGTTCGTGGCATCGAGGTAAGTGTTTGGTCTAACCTTAGCTTGAGGGATTAGGAGTTGTGTCTATTTGCTACGTGTTAATTGTGGAGTACGACGTATAGGCACGGTGACGAGTATCTATACGTCGGTATCAAGCATGCCCGTGAGTCTTGTGTTATAAATTGTTATGACTCCGTTGTGGTTTATTGTGCCTCACATATTACTATCATCATTGTTCCCTTGCCGGGATGTTTGTTTGATATTATTGTTCCCTTGTCGGGATATTGTTGAGATATCATTGTTCCATTGCCGGGATATTTGTTTGATATTAATGTTCCCTTGCCAGGATATTGTTGAGATATCATTGTTCCCTTGCCGGGATGTTTTTTTGATATTATTGTTCCCTTGCCGAGATTCCTTGTGTTTATTATAGGCACGGTGATGAGTATCTATACGTCGGTATCAAGCATGCCCGTGAGTCTTGTGTTATAAATTGTTATGACTCCGTTGTGGTTTATTGTCCCTCACATGTTACTATCATCATTGTTCCCTTGCCGGGATGTTTGTTTGATATTATTGTTCCCTTGTCGGGATATTATTGAGATATCATTGTTCCCTTGCCGGGATGTTTGTTTGATATTATTGTTCCCTTGCCGGGATTCCTTGTGATTATTGTTGGCTTGTAAATGGGAGCGGGTGGTACGCCTACCACAAAATATAATGAAATGGGAGCGGGTGGTATGCCTACCAAGAGATATAATGAAATGGGAGCGGGTGGTACGCCTACCACAAGATATAATGAAATGGGAGGGGGTGGTACGCCTACCACAAGATATGATGAAATGGGAGCGGGTGGTACGCCTACCTCAAGATAAATGAAATGGGAGCGGGTGGCAGGCCTGCCACAAGATACAGGAAATGAGATCGGGTTGCACGCGTGCAACAAGATGTGAAAAGAAAGTGAAATCTGCTTTTTGTTTCCTTATTCTTGTTAGTGGTTGGTTTTTGATCCCTTTATAATTCTCTTAATATTCTGTTTTTACCTGTTATTCCCCGAAGCATGTTTCCCCCTCCCATCTTTACTTGTTTACTTCTGTATTTCTTTTCTGCTGTATATATTTGAATTGCACAGGTTATGTGGTAGTCTGGTCCTAGGCTCGTCACTACTTCGCCGAGGTTAGGCTAGACACTTACCAGCACACGGGGTCGGTTGTGCTGATACTATACTCTGCACTCTTTTGTGCAGATCCCAGTGCTGTAGATTTCGGACAGTAGATCGGGTGGCAACCTTCAGTCCACGCGGAGATCTAAGGTAGACATGCAGGCGTTCGCAGGCCCTGGCGTCTCTTCTATCTTCTATTCCCTGTTTCATTTTCCTTATTTCAGAAACAGTGTACTGTTATTTCTTCAGACTTTGTGTGTAGTGAATCTTAGACTCTCTGTGGCACCAGATTTTGGGTGGTTAAGGCTTGAGTAATTGTAATAGACATAGATTACAGATATTTCATTATTTTCTTCCGCTTAATTTAACTTTTCGCTGTTTATACGTTATCGCTTTTTGTTTGATAAAAAGGAATAAATGGATAATGAAGAAATTAGTTTTAAAGAATTGGCTTGCCTAGCTCACATTAGTAGGCGCCATCACGACTCTTGAGGGTGGGAAATCCGGGTCGTGACAGTTTGCCTCTGTATCAGTTATTGTTGTCTTATATCCTGCGATATTTATACTGTTGTACTTATTTATACTGCTCTTATCTGCACTATCGAACTTCATATTATTATTTAATCTCAGTAGGGCCCTGACCTTCCTCGTCACTACCCAACCGAGGTTAGGCTTGGCACTTACTGAGTACCGTTGTGGTGTACTCATACCCTTCCTGTGCATGTTTTTCATGTGCAGATCCAGGTACTTCGACTCAGACCCATCACTCTTTAGGCGAGGCGACTGCTATTGCGACTTCGAGGTATATCTGCCGCGTCCTTAGACCGAGGAGTCTCTTTCTATTCTTACTATTTAGTATTAGTCCTTCTGTATTTCGTTCTTGTTAGACATTCTGGAGTTAGAGCTATGTAGTATTTCTTAGCTTGTGATTCATGGGTTTCCGGGTCCTGGATTCATGTATTAGTTTTTGAGAGATCAATGTTGTGGATGCCAGGTGGCACTCTTAAACGTTGTTTATTTACCCTACCTCAATTTTAACTTGTTTTTCTTCAGCAAATTTGGTTTATTTTCCGCATTTTAGGCTTACCTAGTCATAGAGACTAGCTGCCATCACGATGGTTCACGGAGGGCGAACCGGGGTCGTGACAAGTTGGTATCAGAGCTCTAGGTTCATAGGAGTCATGAATCACAAGTCGGTTTATTAGAGTTTCGCTGATCGGTACGGAGACGTCTGTACTTATCTACAAGAGGCTATGTAACTGTTAGGAAAATTCTGTTTCGTTTGATTTCCTTGTCGTGCGAGATTTTTGATATCACAATTCTAAACTTCTGTCTTCTATTCTCTCACAGATGGTGAGGACACGT
>NW_017671506.1:30659-31133 GCF_001879085.1 Nicotiana attenuata
CCAAATATTTATTGCAGAACAGGGCAGTAGCTTCAGTGGAGGAGTAGAAGAGGCTTGAGAGGTTCAAGAAGTATCAGCCTCCGACTTTTAGTGGACTAGCCTCAGAGGATGCTCTTGGATTTCTTGAGGAGTGCTACCGTATCCTCCGTACTATGGGCATTCAGGATCGAGCGGGGTTTCCTTCACTACCTTCCAGCTTCGAGGGGTCGCCTATCAGTGGTGGCGTGCTTATGAGTTAGACAGTCCGGATGAGGCAGCTTCCCTGACTTGGGCTCAGTTTTCAGATATGTTCACGAGGGAGTATGTCCCCCAGAGTCTTAGGGAAGCCTGGCGCGCGCAGTTTGAGCATTTGCGCCAGGGTACTATGACTTTCTCGGAGTATGTTGTCCGTTACACTGACTTGGCTAGACATGCACTAGCTTTGGTCTCTACGGTTCGCGAGAAAGGTTCGTCGGCTTTAGTTGAGGGGCTTAT
>NW_017671506.1:31149-70591 GCF_001879085.1 Nicotiana attenuata
CCGTACTGAGGCTGTCGCCTCCGACTCTGTCATCACAGGTACTATCTTGGTTTGTCACAGAGATGCATCGGTTCTATTCGATCCAGGCTCCACTTATTCTTATGTGTCTTCTTATTTTTCCCCACATTTGGGTGTACCTCAGGATTCTTTGAGTTCCCCAGTTTATGTTTCTACTCCTGTGGGAGATTCTCTTATTGTGGATCACATTTACCGGTCATGTTTGGTTATTCTTGGTGGTTTTGAGACCAGAGCTGACTTATTGTTGCTCGGCATGGTTGATTTTGATATTATCTCGGGCATGGACTGGTTGTCGCCCCATTATGCTATTCTTGATTGTCACGCCAAAATCGTGACACTGGCTATGCCAGGTGTACCGCGTATTGAGTGGAGGGGTGCTTTAAGTCACACTCCCAGTAGAGTTATTTCTTTCCTTAAGGCTTAGCGTATGGTTGAGAAAGGTTGTGATACGTACTTAGATTATGTGAGAGATGCCAGTATAGATACTCCTTCTGTTGATTCAGTCCCAGTAGTACGGGATTTCCCTGATGTGTTTCCAGCTGATCTTCCGGGCGTGCCACCCGATAGTGACATTGATTTTGGCATTGATCTGTTGCCGGGCACTCAGCCCATCTCTATCCCTCCGTACTATATGGCTCCTCCTGAGTTGAAGGAGTTGAAGGAGCAATTGCAAGAATTACTTGATAAGGGTTTCATTTGGCCCAGTGTATCGCCTTGGGGTGCTCCTGTGTTATTTGTGAAGAAGAAGGATGGTTCTATGCGCATGTGTATTGATTACCACCAGTTGAATAAGGTGATAGCGAAGAACTGCTATCCTTTGCCTCGTATCGATGACCTGTTCGACCAGCTGCAAGGTGCTTGTGTGTTTTCTAAGATTGACTTGCGTTCAGGCTATCATCAGTTGAAGATTCGGGAGCCAGATATCCCGAAGACTGCCTCCAAGACTCGGTATGGTCATTACGAGTTCCTTGTTATGTCTTTTGGGCTGACTAATGCCCCAGCAGCCTTCATGCATCTGATGCACAGTGTTTTTCGGCCATATCTTGATTCATTTGTGATCGTTTTTATTGATGACATTCTGGTATATTCCCGGAGTTGGGAAGATCATGATCAGCACCTAAGGACAGTACTCCAGACCTTGAGAGAGAAGAAGCGTATGCTAAGTTCTCAAAATGTGAGTTTTGGTTGGGTTCCGTGGCATTCTTGGGTCATGTGGTCTCGAGGGGGAGGGGTATTCAGGTGGATTCGAAGAAAGTTGAGGCCGTGTAGAGTTGGCCCAGACCATCCTCAGCTACAGAGATCCGTAGTTTTCTTGGTTTGGCGGGTTATTACCGTTGATTTGTTCAGGGGTTTTCATCTATTGCAGTATCTATAACCAGACTGACCCAGAAGGGTGCTCCATTCCAGTGGACGGAAGAGTGCGAGGAGAGCTTTTGGAAGCTCAAGACAGCCTTGACTACAGCCCCAGTTTTGATATTGCCTACCGGTTCGGGGTCTTATATTGTCTATTGTGATGACTCGAGAGTCGGCCTTGAAGCGGTATTGATGCAGGACGGTAGGGTGATTGCCTACGCGTCCAGACAGTTGAAGATACATGAGAAGAATTATCCTGTCCATGATCTTGAGTTAGCTGCCATTGTTCATGTCTTGAAGATCTGGCGTAATTATTTGTACGGCGTGCCTTGTGAGATATATACTGATCACCGGAGTTTGCAGTATCTGTTCAAGCAGAAGGATCTTAATTTGCGTCAGAGGAGATGTCTAGAGCTGTTGAAGGATTATGACATCACTATCTTGTATCACCCAGGCAAGGCCAATGTGGTGGCCGATGCTTTGAGTCACCGGGCAGAGAGTTTGGGGAGTTTAGCTTATTTACCAGCAGCAGAGAGGCCTATGGCGATGGATGTTCAGGCCTTAGCCAGCCAGTTTGTGAGATTGGATCTTTCGGAGCCCAGTCGAGTTCTAGCTTGCGTGGTCTCTCGGTCTTCCTTGTTTGATCGTATCCGGGAGCGTCAGTTTGATGACCCTCACTTGCTTGTCCTCAAGGACTAAGTGTTGCTTGGCGATGCTCGAGATATGACTATTGGTGATGACGGAGTATTAAGGATGCAGGGTCGAGTTTGTGTACCCAATGCTGATAGGCTTCGGGAGTTAATTCTAGAGGAGGCCATAATTCGCGGTATTCAATTCATCCGGGTGCCGCGAAGATGTATCAGGACTTGAGGCAGCACTACTGGTGGAGGCGGATGAAGAAAGATATAGTTGGGTTTGTAGCTCGGTGCCTTAATTGTCAGCATCTGAAGTATGAGCACTAGAGACCGGGTGGATTGCTTCAGCAGATAGAGATTCCGGAGTGGAAGTGGGAGCGGATCACCATGGACTTCGTATCTGGGATCCCACGGACCTTGAGGAAGTTCGATGCTATTTGGGTTATTGTGGATCGGCTGACCAAGTCCGCGCATTTCAATCCTGTGTGCACCATATATTCTTCGGAGCGGTTGGCGGAGATTTATATCTGGGAGATTGTCCTCTGCATGGTATTCCAGTTTCCATCATTTCAGATAGGAGTACTCAGTTCACAACGAGATTCTAGAGAGTCGTACAGCATGAGTTGGGTACCGGGTGGAGTTGAGCACAGCATTTCACCCTCAGACGGACGGACAGTCCGAGCGCACTATTCAGATTCTTGAGGATATGCTCTGAGCGTGTGTGATTGAGTTTGGAGGTTCTTGGGATCAGTTCCTGCCATTGGCGGAGTTTGCCTATAACTACAGTTATCAGTCTTACATTCAGATGGCACCATACGAGGCTTTATATGGTAGGCGATGTAGATCTCCGGTGGGTTGGTTCGAGCCGGGTGAGGCTAGATTATTGAGCACAGACTTGGTTCAGGATGCTTTGGAGAGAGTCAAGGTGACTCAGGATAGACTCCGTACATCCCAGTCCAGACAGAAGAGTTACGCGGACCGGAAGGTTCGTGATGTTTCCTACATGGTTGGAGAGCGGGTTCTGCTTCGGGTTTCGCCTATGAAGGGCGTTATGAGATATGGGAAGAAGGGGAAGCTGAGTTCGAGGTTTATTGGCCCTTTTGAGATTTTGAGACGTGTTGGGGAGGTTGCTTACGAGCTTGACTTACCTCCCAGCTTGGCAGGGGTTCATCAGGTATTTCATGTCTCGATGCTCCGGAGGTATCACGATGATCCGTCGCACGTGTTGGATTTCAGCTCAGTCCAGTTGGAGAAGGATCTATCTTATGTTGAGGAGCCAGTGGCAATATTGGATAGGCAGGTTAGGAAGCTGAGGTCAAAGGACATTGCATCAGTGAAGGTTCAGTGGCGAGGTCAGCCGGTCGAGGAGGCGACCTGGGAGACCGAGCAGGATATGCGCACCCGTTACCCTCATCTTTTCACTACTTCAGGTATGTCTCTATGCTCGTTCGAGGATGAACGAATGTTTAAGTGTAGGAGGATGTAACGACCCGTCGGTCGTTTTTAGAATTTACGCCCCGATCCCCTATTTAACTGCTTTCCCCGTATTTATTTCTGCTATTTTGAATTGTTGGGATGTTCGGTTTTGAATTTTGGAGAGTTTCGGGACACTTAGTCCCTAAATGAGAGCTTAAGTCTTGGAAATTTGACCATAGTCGGAACAGTGTGAAGACGGCCTCGGAATGGAAATCCGATGGTTCCGTTAGCTCCGTTGGGTTATTTCGGGCTTAGGGGCGTGTTCGGATTGTGTTTTGGAGGTCCGTAGCTAATTTAGGCTTGAAATGCCGAAAGTTAGATTTTTGAAGTTTCCGGTTCAATAGTGAGATTTTGATCCGAGGGTCGGGATGGAATTCTGGAAGTTGGAGTAGCTCCGTAGTGTTGAATGTGACGTGTGTGCAAAATTTCAGGTCATTCGGACGAGATTGGATAGACTTTTTGATCAAAAGCATATTTTGGGAAGTTTGGAATTCTTAGGCTTGAATCCATGGTTAAATTGAGGTTTCGATGTTGTTTTAGGTGTTTTAAGAATTGGTACAAGTTTGGACAACGGTATTAGAAATGTTGGTGCCTTTGGTTGAGGTCCCGGGAGCCTCGGGATAATTCCGGATGGTTGACGGGGAGTTTCAGGAATGTCTGTAGCTGCTAAACTTTGCTGCTTCTGGTATTTCCGCACCTGCGGTTTGGGGACCGCAGGTGCGATGCAGCACAAGCGGAAAAGGAGACGCAAAAGCGGATTATTGAGGAATTTTCAGGAATCGCAGATGCGGTTGTGGGACCGCACCTGCGAAGCCGTAGGTGCGGAATGTTGAGGCGCAGGTGCGATTTTGGTCCGTTAAGCGAAGAACCGCAGAAGCGATTATGTGGCCGCATATGCGGTACCGCAGAAGCGGTTATTGTGCCGCAGATGCGAAAAATGCCTGGGCAGAAATATAAATTGTGTCCTTCGCGAATTTTGAGCTATTTCACCATTTTTATCTCGGTTTGGGAGCTTTTTGGACGATTTGAAAGAAGGACTTCAAGGGAACTTCATTGAGTTAAGGAATTTGGACTTAAAACTCGTTCCTATGCTATTATTTCACGGATTAGAGCTAGAAATTATGGAAAATTAGGGTGAAAATTTGGGGAAACTAGGGCTTAGTATTGGAGACCTTTGATCGAGGATTTGATGGACCATTTGAGGTCCGATCTTGGTAATTTTGGTATGCATGAACTCGTGAGAGTGTGAGGATTCTGGAAATATAAATTTCACCCTATTCCGAGACGTGGCCCGAGGGGCATTTTGGTCATTTTACCTAATTTCGCGTATTAGCTTAGAATTTAATTGTAGAATCAGTTACTTGAAGTGTTATTTACATTATGAAATTTAATTGAATAGATTTGGGCCATTTGGAGTCAAATACTCGTGGCAAGAACGTGGTTTCGGGTTGACAATTGAGCCGGTTCGAGGTAAGTGGCTTGTCTAACCTTGTGTGGGGGACTCTTCCCTTAGGATTGATATCGTGATACTTGAAATGCCTTGTACGTGAGGTGAGGAGCGCGCACTTGTGCTAATTGTTGGAAATCCGGTTTTTCATTAAAAATAGCCTTAAATTGTGTTCTTCCGATTCTTGCTTACATTATTTGGAAACTCAGTCTGCTATTAGTCTAGAGAAGCATGTCTATTTGACTAAATTGCTCTATTTGTTTTAACTGCCTTACTTGTATTACGTGAAGCATGCTAGGTTAGAATTACCTGTTTTGCCTTGGTATGAAGTTGAGCTTAATTGACTATATCCTTTTTCTGCTATTGTTGTGCATTTCGTTTTGGGACTACGGGAAGGCATCCCGGGAGATCCCCTGTACGTATTTATGATCGAGCCGAGGTACGAGATATCGAGATATCCTTGGCACATATATTGAGGATACTAAGAGATCCTCGGGATACCAAGAGATCCCTGATATATATATTGAGGATACCAAGAGATCCTCGGGATACCAAGAGATCCCTAGCATATATTGAGGATACCCAGAGATCCTCGGGATACCAAGAGATAACCAGATATACATGTTGAGGACACTAAGAGATCCATCGGGATACTGAGAGATCCCCGATTGTTATCCTTGTGATTGTTTGTGTGATGACCCAAAAGGTCATCACTTGTGTTGCAAGTGAATTCAGTGTTCCGAGGCCTAAAAACCTCTTTTTTACCCCCACCTTGATTTACGTGCATGGTCCGGACCTATATCCGAAAAGCCTTCTATGTGAAAATACGAGAAATAGAAATTTTTAGAGTTAAAAATTTAGTTATGGTTGACTTTGGTCAACATTTTGAGAACGGACCCGGGTCCGTGTTCCGACGATCCCGGGAGGTCCGCAGAAAATATGGGACTTGGGCGTATGCCCGAAGATGAATTCCGAGGTCCCAAGCCTTAGAAATCAATTTTTGAAAGAAATTGTTTTACTGAATTATCTAAGAAAAGAAGAAAAGAATTAATGTTTGAAACCATTGTTATCGGGCCCGTATTTTAGTTCAAGAGCCCGGTACAAACTTGTTATGGTATTTGAAAGATAACTGTGAAATTTGGTGAAAAATTTAGTTTATTTAACGTGAGTTGGACTTCCGGTTGAAGAGTTATGAACTTTGAGAGTTCTTGATGAAAATGTTGAGTTTTGAGGTTTAATTCATGATTTTACATGTTATTTTGATGATGTGACCGCACGAGTAGGTCCATATGATGTCTGTGAGTTAGTATGCACATTTGGTTTGGAGTCCCGAGGGCTCGGGTGAGTCTCGGGTAGGATCCGGGGTGTCTTAGGCTTAAAACATTGCTGTTGGAGGTTCAGAGAAGTGCAAATCTCTGAACTTGCTAGTGCGGTCCGCATTGGTTTTTGTGTTGTCCGCACTGGTGGCTGTGCGGCCGCACTCGATTTTGTGCGGTCCGCACAGGTTCACTGGTCCGATTTTGGAAGCCTATATATTTTGATTACACAGAATTATGAGATGATATAAAAATGAAAGTTGTAGCCCATCGTGTCTAGTTTTCAGAAAGTTAAAGAAATCACAATTTGGACATCTGTAGAGAAAGTTATGGCCAAAATACTAAAACATGTCACTGCAGTACACAGGAAGGGCTGTGCGGCCGCAGTTGATTTTGTGCGGTCCGCACAGGACATCTGGGAGTAGTATATTTAGACGGGATTTTCAGTTATTTTTCATTTTTCAAAACCCCAAAAACATTTTTCAAACAACCTTTCTTCTCCAAAACGTTGGTAAGTGATTTCTAACTCATTTTCTTCACTCCTTAACATCTTTTAACATGATTTCAACTCAAAATCAATGACTTTTCATGGGGAAAATTGGGTGTTTTGGGTAGAACCTAGGTTTTTCAAAAATTGGGGATTTGTCCTCGATTTGAGGTCCGATTTCAAAACAAATTATATATTTGAGTTCGTGGGGGAATGGGTAATCGGGTTTTGGTCCGAACCTCGGGTTTTGACCATGTGGGCCCGGGGGTAATTTTTGACTTTTGGGTAATACTTTAGGAAACTCATCTTCATGCATTAGAGTTGATTCATTTAGCATTTATTGATGTAATTAAATTGTGACTAGATACGAGCGAATTGGTGGTGGAATCAAGCGGTAAAGCGATAATTGAGACTTGAATTGTGTTCGTGGCATCAAGGTAAGTGTTTGGTCTAACCTTAGCTTGAGGGATTAGGAGTTGTGTCTATTTGCTACGTGTTAATTGTGGAGTACGACGTATAGGCATGGTGACGAGTATCTATACGTCAGTGTCAAGCATGCCTGTGAGTCTTGTGTTATAAATTGTTATGACTCCGTTGTGGTTTATTGTGCCTCACATGTTATTATCATCATTGTTCCCTTGCCGATGTTTGTTTGATATTATTGTTCCCTTGCCGGGTATTGTTGAGATATCATTGTTCCCTTACCAGGATGTTTGTTTGATATTATTGTTCCCTTACCGGAATATTGTTGAGATATCATTGTTCCCTTGACGGGATGTTTGTTTGATATTATTGTTCCCATGCCGGGATTCTTTGTGATTATTGTTGGCTTGTAACAGGGCGCAGGTGGTACGCCTACCACAAGATATAATGAAATGGGAGCGGGTGGTACGCCTACCACAAGATATAATGAAATGGGAGCGGGTGGTACGCCTACCACAAGATACAGGAAATGGGATCGGGTTGCATGCCTGCAACAATTTGTGAAAAGAAAGTGAAATCTGCTTTGGTTTCCTTATTCTTGTTAGTGGTTGGATATTGATCCCTTTATAATTCTCTTGATATTCTATTTTTACCTGTTATTCCCTGAAGCTTGTTTCCCCCTCCGATCTTTACTTGTTTACTTCTGTATTTCTTTTTCGCTGTATATATTTGAATTGCACAGGTTATGTGGTAGTATGGTCCTAGCCTCATTACTACTTCGCCGAGGTTAGGCTAGACACTTACCAGCACATGGGGTCGGTTGTGCTGATACTACACTCTGCACTCTTTTGTGCAGATCCCACTACTGTAGATTTCGGACAGTAGATCAGGTGGCTACCTTCAGTCCACGCGGAGATCCAAGGTAGATTTGCAGGCGTCCGCAGGCCCTAGCATCTCCTCTATCTTCTATTCCCTGTTTCATTTTCCTTATTTCAGAAACAGTGTACTGTTATTTCTTAAGACTTTGTGTGTCGAGAATCTTAGACTGTGTGTGACACTGTGACTCCATGTTTTGGGTGGTTAAGGCTTGAGTAATTGTAATAGTCATAGATTCCAGATATTTCATTATTTTCTTCCGCTTAATTTAACTTTCCGTTGTTTATACGTTATCGCTTTGTGTTTGATAAAAAGGAATAAATGGATAATAAAGAAATTAGTTTTAAAGAATTGGCTTGCCTAGCTCATATTAGTAGGCGCCATCACGACTCCCGAGGGTGGGAAACCCGGATCGTGACAAGTTGGTATCAGAGCTCTAGGTTACATAGGTCTCACAATTCACAGATAAGCTTAGTAGAGTCTGAGGGATCGGTACGGAGACGTCTGTATTTATCCCCCAGAGGCTATAGAGTTAGGAAAAACTTCACATCTATTCTTTCCTGTCGTGCGATTTTGTTCTCTCACTGCTAAATTGAAACTTCAACTCTTGTTCTTTCGCGACTGGGAAGGTCATGTATCACTTCTTCAGCCGAGCAGCCGAGCAGCCGCACAGATCGGTGATGGATTAGCTACATCTTCGGAGGCTTGGTGGAGGTTGGATAGGTTTCACCAAGCTCTTCACTACTACTCTTGGTGGTACATCTTCTGAGGATCCCCAAGATTATTTAGGCAGCTGTCACGAGGTTCTCAGTAACATGGGGATAGTGGAGACCAATGGGGTCGACTTTGCTACTTTTCGCTTATCTAGATCCGCCAAGACTTGGTGGAGAGACTATTGTTTGGCTAGACCAGTTGGGTCACCAGCTCTGACTTCGGATCAGTTTTCACAGCTATTCTTGGAGAAGTTTCTTCCCGTCACTCAGAGAGAGATCTATCGAAGGTAGTTTGAGCGTCTCCAGCAGGGTTCCATGATTGTTACACAATACAAGACCAGGTTTATTGATTTAGCCAGTCATGCTCTACTTATACTTCTCACTGAGAGAGAGAGAGAGTGAGGAGATTCATTAAGGGACTCATTCAGCCTATTCGACTTCAGATGGCTAAGGAGACAGGGAGTGAGATTTCTTTCCAGGAGGTGGCCAATGTGGCCAGGAGAGTGGAGATAGTTCTGTCGCAGGCAGGTGGTCATGGTTCGGACAAGAGGCCTCGTCATTCAGTCCAATTCAGTGGTACCTCATCTGGAGGCAGGGATTCGTATGGTAGAGGCCATCCTCCTAGGCCTTTTCAGTTAGCACTCCAGGTTTCTCACGGTGCTTCAGGTGGTCGTGGTTCTCACATGCAGCATTCTGATTAGCAGTCCTACAGTGCACCACCAGCTCCTATCAGTGCACCGCCGCTTCAGAGTTTTCGGGATGGTCATTCAAGTCGGCAGGGTCAGCAGTCTCGGCAGCCGAGGACTTGTTATACTTGTGGTGATATGGGTCACATTGCTAGATTTTGTCCTCGAGCATCGAGCAGCTCTCAACATCCGGGTTCTCGTACCATGGTTTAGGCACCGAGTGTTCCACAGCCCGCCCAGCCAACTAAAGGTGGAGGTAGGTGTGCTAGAGGTGGAGGTGGAGGTGTTAGAGGTGGAGGCCATCCAGCAGCAGGCTGTCCCAGAGATGTAGTTCAGAGTGGTGGGCCCCAGCCCCGATGTTATGCTCTTCCAGCCAGGCCTGAGGCTGACGCTTCCGATGCAGTTATCACAGTGATCCTTTGAGTGCTCTTGTTTATGTGTCTACATCGGTGGGTGATTCTATTATGGTAAATCGTGTTGATCGTTCTTGTGTAGTTGTGATTGGGGGTCTTGAGACTCGAGTAGGTTTGTTACTTTTGGATATGGTTAATTTTGATGTCATACTGGGGATGGACTGGTTATCACCTGACCACGCTATCTTGGACTGTCATGCCAAGACTGTGACCTTAGCCTTACCGGGTTTACCTCGTTTAGAGTAGAGAGGGACTCCGGGTCATTCTACCCGTAGTGTTATCTCTTATGTGAAGGCTAGGCGTATGGTCGAGAAGGAGTGTTTGTCCTATTTGGCATATGTTCGTGATTCTAGTGCCGAGGTTTCTTCTATTGATTCTGTGCCTGTTGTTCGTGAGTTCTTTGAGGTATTTCCTTCAGACCTGCCGGGCATGCCACTCGACAGGGATATTGACTTCTGCATTGATTTGGCTCCAGGCACTCAGCCCATTTCTATCCCGCCGTATCGTATGGCCCCGCCTGAGTTGAAAGAGTTGAAGGAGCAGTTGCAAGACTTGCTTGAAAAGGGTTTCATTAGACACAGTGTTTCGCCTTGGGGTGTGCCGGTGTTGTTTGTTAAGAAGAAGGATGGATCGATGCGAATGTGTATAGATTACCGGCAATTGAACAAGGTTACGATTAAGAATAAGTATCCATTGCCGAGGATTGATGATTTGTTTGATTAACTCCAGGTACCAAGGTATTTTCGAAGATTGACTTGAGATTTGCCTACCATCAGTTGAGGATTAAGGCATCCGATGTCCCTAAGACAGCTTTCCGCACTCGGTACGGGCATTATGAGTTCTTGGTGATGTCATTCGGGTTGACAAACTCCCAACAGCTTTTATGGATTTGATGAACCGAGTGTTCAGGCCTTACTTGAATTCATTCGTGATAGTCTTCATTGATGATATTTTGATATATTCCCGCAGCCGGGAGGAGCACGAGCAGCATCTTAGAGTGGTTCTTCAGACTTTGAGGGATAGATAGTTGTATGCTAAGTTTTCGAAGTGTGAGTTCTGGTTGAGTTCGGTTGCATTCCTGGGTCATGTTGTGTCAGCAGAGGGTATTCAGGTTGATCCGAAGAAGATTGAGGCAGTCAAGAACTGGCCTAGACCAGCATCAGCTACAGAGATTCGGAGTTTCTTGGGATTGGCAGGCTACTACCGTCGGTTCGTGGAGGGTTTCTCATCTATCGCAGCCCCAATGACCAGGTTGACCCAGAAGGGTGCCCGGTTCAGATGGTCGGACGAGTGTGAGGCGAGCTTTCAGAAGCTCAAGACAGCTCTGACTACGGCACCGGTGTTGGTTTTGCCCACAGGTTTAGGGCCTTATACGGTTTATTGTGATGCATCTCGTATTGGACTTGGTGTAGCGTTGATGCTGGATGGCAAGGTCATTGCCTATGCTTCGCGGCAGTTGAAGATTCATGAGAAGAACTATCCGGTTCATGATTTGGAGTTGGCAGCCATTGTTCACGCGTTGAAGATTTGGAGGCATTATCTGTATGGCGTGTCATGTGAGGTGTTCACGGATCACAAGAGTCTACAGTATTTGTTCAAGCAAAAGGAGTTGAATTTGAGGCAGTGGAGGTGGTTGGAGTTGTTGAAGGATTATGATATCACCATCTTATATCATCCGAGAAAGGCCAATGTGGTGGCCGATGCTTTGAGTAGGAAGTCAACCAGTATGGGCAGTCTCGCTTATATTCCGGTCGGTGAGAGACCGCTTGCTTTGGATGTTCATGCTTTGGCCAATCAGTTCGTGAGGTTGGATGTTTCTGAGCCTAGCCGTTAGCTAGCATAGTCGCTCGTTCTTCATTATTGGAGCGTATCCGAGATCGGCAGTATGATGATCCTCATTTGTGTGTCCTTAGAGACACGGTGCAGCGTGGAGGTGCCAAGCAGGTTACCTTATGTGATGATGGAGTTTTGAGATTGCAGGGTCGAGTTTGTGTGCCTAATGTGGATGGGCTCCGAGAGTTGATATTAGAGGAGGCCCATAGCTCCCGGTCTTCTACTCATCCGGGCACCGCAAAGATGTATCAGGACTTGCGGCAGCATTATTGGTGGCGGAGAATGAAGAATGATATCGTTGTATATATGGCTCGGTGTTTGAATTGTCAGCAGGTTAAGTACGAGCATCAGAGGCCTGGTGTTCATTTCAGAGGATTGAGCTTCCTGAGTGGAAGTGGGAGCGGATCACTATGGATTTCGTTGTTTGACTCCCGCAAACTCGGAGGAAGTTCGACGCATTATGGTTCATTGTTGATAGGCTGACCAAGTTAGCGCATTTCATTCCTGTGGCGGTCTCCTATTCTTCTGAGAGGTTCGCTGAGATCTATATCCGGGAGATTATTCGCCTTCATGGTGTGCCCGTGTCTATCATTTCGGACCGAGGTACGCAGTTTACCTCACATTTCTGGAGAGCAGTTCAGCGAGAGTTGGGCACACGGGTTGAGTTGAGCACAGCATTTCATCCCTAGATGAACGGGCAGTCCGAGCGGACCATTCAAATTTTGGAGGATATGCTCCGAGCTTGTGTCATTGACTTTGGAGGCTCGTGGTATTAGTTTTTTCCTATAGCGGAGTTTGCCTAAAACAACAGCTAGCAGTCGAGTATTCAGATAGCTCCTTATGAGGCTTTATATGGTAGGCGGTGTCCGTCTCCGGTTGGATGGTTTGAGTCGGGAAAGGCTCGGTTATTGGGTACGGATCTGGTTCAGGATGCCTTGGACAAGTCAGGATCATTCAGGATAGGCTTCGTACAGCTCAGTCCAGGCAAAAGAGTTATGTTGACCGCAAGGTTCGTGATTTGGAATTCATGGTCGGTGAGCGAGTATTGCTTCGAGTGCCGCCTATGAAGGGCGTGATGAGATTTGGGAAGAAGGGCAAGCTTAGCCCTAGGTTCATTGGCCCGTTTAAGATTCTTGATCGAGTGGGAGAGGTGGCTTATAGACTTGCATTGCCGCCGAGCTTGTCATTCGTGCATCCAGTGTTTCATGTGTCCATGCTTTGGAAGTATCACGGCGATCCATCCCACGTGTTAGATTTCAGCACTGTCCAGTTGGACAAGGACTTGTCTTATGAGGAGGAGCCAAGAGCTATTCTAGACCGGCAAGTTCGTCAGTTGAGATCGAAGAGTTTTCCTTCTGTCCGTGTTCAGTGGAGAGGTCAGCCCGTTGAGGCATCGACCTGGGAGTCCGAGTCCGATATGCGGAGCCTTTATCCCCACCTTTTTCCCGACTCATGTACTTCCTTCTTATGTCCGTTTGAGGACGAACGGTTATTTTAGAGGTGGAGAATGTGATGACCCAAAAGGTCATCACTTGTGTTGCAAGTGAATTCAGTGTTCCGAGGCCTAAAAACCTCCTTTTTACCCCACCTTGATTTACGTGCGTGGTCCAAACGTATATCTGGAAAGCCTTCTATGTGAAAATATGAGAAATAGAAATTTTTAGAGTTAAAATTTTAATTATGGTTGACTTTGGTCAACATTTTGAGCAAACGGACCAGGATCCGTGTTTCGATGACCCCGGGAGGTCCGCAGTAAAATATGGGACTTGGGCGTATGCCCGGAGATGAATTCCGAGGTCCCAAGCCTTAGAAATCAATTTTTGAAAGAAATTGTTTTACTCAATTATCTAAGAAACGAAGAAAAGAATTAATGTTTGAAACCATTGTTATCGGGCCCGTATTTCGGTTCCGGAGCTCGGTACAAACTTGTTATGGTATTTGAAAGATAAATGTGAAATTTGGTGAAAAACAGAGTTTATTACGTGAGTTGGACTTTCGGTCGAAGAGTTATGAACTTTGAGAGTTCTTGATGAAAATGCTGAGTTTTGAGGTTTAATTCATGATTTTACATGTTATTTTGATGATGTGATCGCACGAGTAGGTCCATATGATGTCTGTGAGTTAGTAATCGGGTTTTGGTTCAAACCTCGGGTTTTGACCATGTGGGCCCGGGGGCAATTTTTGACTTTTGGGTAGAACTTTAGGAAACTCATCTTCGTACATTAGAGTTGATTCATTTAGAGTCTGTTTGGAAAGCCACCCTGTAATTGGAATTGGTGTAATTACTAGGGTAGTAATTACACAGCCTAGTAATTACACAGTTGTGTAATTACGATGACCTATTTGTTTGTCATAGTATAATTACAGTGTAATTACAATTTTACTGTTTGGTTGCACAAGTTTAATTACACAGTTAGATTAAATTTTAAATTAAGTAATTATCAAAACTTACAAATAAATATAATAAAGCATATAAATTTTTACAAGTATAAATGATATTATATTTGACATATAAGATGTATATTTTTTCGTGAATATACATTTAAAAAATAATATATATATATATATATATATATATTTTTAATTATATATATATATATATTATTAAATTAATAACATTTAGTTTAGATACTTACAAAAACTAAATATACGTTTTGTAAGAAC
Organism: Nicotiana attenuata; assembly: GCF_001879085.1. Classification (NCBI taxonomy): domain Eukaryota; kingdom Viridiplantae; phylum Streptophyta; class Magnoliopsida; order Solanales; family Solanaceae; genus Nicotiana; species Nicotiana attenuata. Next base: position 45,490 of record NW_017671506.1, read on the forward strand.
AATCATGGAATTCATGATTGATAAAATAAATTAATATTTATAAATATAGTGTCATAACATTATTCAAATGTTTGACAAAACTAATCTATCAATTCTAACTAAAAATGAACAATATACAATGTGAACCAATACTACTAAAACAAATCAATTTGAACCATGAATATTAACATAATTTCATAATAAATAAAAAATAGTTAAACATATGTCAAATTCCAACATAATAATAGTAAGTCCCCACTGCAACTTAAGATTAGGAAACATGATAAGTTTATAACCAAATTCAACAACGGAATTCCACTTTAATTGCATCATTCATTATATGCCAAGTTATTAATGACTCATTATTTTTAATATTAGGAGGTGTAGTTTCAAAATATAGAATAATAAAATAAATAAAAGATAAAATATAAGCAATTACATGGAATCACAAAAAGTAAAGATGGAGAAATAAAAGATAAATAATGTTCAAAGAAAAATATACTTAAAATTTCAAAAGAAATTAAAAAGTAAAAATAAAATTAAAAAATTAAAATGATAGAAATAAAAAGTTATAAAGAAAATAAATTAAAATAAAAATAAAAAAGGAATAAACTAAAAAGCAACCTTGTAATTACACAGTGTAATTACCACCAATTCTCACCTCCCCCTTGAGAATTGGAGAGTGTAATTACACCCCTCCAATTACATCCAATTCCATGCTGACCATGTAATTACTTGGCCAAACAAATATTCCAAACTGTATAATTACACCCAAATCCATTTCCAAGGTGGCTTTCCAAACAGTCCCTTAGCGTTTATTGATGTAATTAAGTAACTTGTGACTAGATACGAGCGAATTGGTGGTGGAATCAAGGGGTAAAGCGATAATTGAGACGTGAATTGTGTTCGTGGCATCGAGGTAAGTGTTTGGTCTAACCTTATCTTGAGGGATTAGGAGTTGTGTCTACTTGCTACGTGTTAATTGTAGAGTACGACGTATAGGCACGGTGACGAGTATCTATACGTCGGTATCAAGCATGCCCGTGAGTCTTGTGTTATAAATTGTTATGACTCCGTTGTGGTTTATTGTGCCTCACATGTTACTATCATCATTGTTCCCTTGCCGGGATGTTTGTTTGATATTATTGTTCCCTTGCCGGGTTATTATTGATATATCATTGTTCCCTTGTCGGGGTGTTTGATATTATTGATCCCTTGTCGGGATATTGTTGAGATATCATTATTCCCTTGCCGGGATGTTTGTTTGATATTATTGTTCCCTTGCCGGGATTCCTTGTGATTATTGTTGGCTTGTAAATGGGAGCGGGTGGTACGCCTACCACAAAATATTATGAAATGGGAGCGCGTGGTACGCCTACCACAAGATATAATGAAATGGGAGCGCGTGGTACGCCTACCACAAGATATAATGAAATGGGAGCGGGTGGTACGCCTACCACAAGATATAATGAAATGGGAGCGGGTGGTACACCTACCACAAGATATGATGAAATGGGAGCGGGTGGTACGCCTACCACAAGATAAATGAAATGGGAGCGGGTGGCAGGCCTGCCACAAGATACAGGAAATGGGATCGGGTTGCACGCCTGCAACAAGATGTGAAAAGAAAGTGAAATCTGCTTTTGTTTCCTTATTCTTGTTAGTGGTTGGTTTTTTATCCCTTTATAATTCTCTTAATAATCTGTTTTTACCTGTTATTCCCCGAAGCATGTTTCCCCCTCCCATCTTTACTTGTTTACTTCTGTATTTCTTTTCCGCTGTATATATTTGAACTGCACAGGTTATGTGGTAGTCTGGTCCTAGCCTCGTCACTACTTCGCCGAGGTTAGGCTAGACACTTACCAGCACATGGGGTCGGTTGTGCTGATACTACACTCTGCACTCTTTTGTGCAGATCCCAGTGCTGTAGATTTCGGACAGTAGATCAGGTGGCAACCTTCAGTCCACGCGGAGATCTAAGGTAGACATGCAGGCGTCCGCAGGCCCTGGTGTCTCCTCTATCTTCTATTCCCTGTTTCATTTTCCTTATTTCAGAAACAGTGTACTGTTATTTCTTTAGATTGTGTGTAGTGAATCTTAGACTGTCCGTGACACCAGGTTTTGGGTGGTTAAGGCTTGAGTAATTGTAATAGACATAGATTCCAGATATTTCATTATTTTCTTCCGCTTAATTTAACTTTTCGCTGTTTATACGTTATCGCTTTGTGTTTGATAAAAAGGAATAAATGGATATGAAGAAATTAGTTTTAAAGAATTGGCTCGCCTAGCTCACATTAGTAGGCCCCATCACGACTCTCGAGGGTGGGAAATCCGGATCGTGACAGTTTGCCTCTGTATCAGTTATTGTTGTCTTATATCCTGTAATATTTATACTGTTGAACTTATTATACTGCTCTTATCTGCACTGTCGAACTTCATATTATTATTTAATCTCAGTAGGGCCCTAACCTTCCTCGTCACTACCCAACCGAGGTTAGGCTGGGCACTTACTGAGTACCGTTGTGGTGTACTCACGCCCTTCCTGCGCATATTTTTCATGTGCAGATCCAGGTACTTCGACTCAGTCCCATCACTCTTGAGGCGAGGAGACTGCTATTACGACTTCGAGGTATATCTGCCGCGTCCGTCGTGCGAGATTTTTGATATCACAATTCTAAATTTATGTCTTCTATTCTCTCACATATGGTGAGGACATATGCTACTCAAGATGACCAGGCACCCGCGCCCCCTACTGGAGCCGTCAGAGGCCGGGATAGAGGCCGAGGACGCGCTCGTGGTGCAGCCAGAGCACCCGCGCGAGCTGCCGCCGAGGTACCCCCAGCAGTACCAGCCGGAGTCCAGACACCTGATGCATCTGCTACTACTACTCCAGCACTCCAGGAGACTTTGGCACAGTTTATGACTATGTACACCACTCTAGCTCAGGCAGGGTTGCTTCCCCTTGCTGCAGCTATATCCCAGGCCGGGGGAGGAGCACAGACTCCCGCCGCCCGCACTCTTGAGCAGCGAGTGCATATTGATTAGGTTCAAGAGGCTATTCCTGTACAGCCAGTAGCCCCAGCTCAGCCCGAGGAGAGGGCAGTAGCTTCAGAGGAGGAGCAGAAGAGGCTTGAGAGGTTCAAGAAGTATCAACCTCCGACTTTTAGCGGACTAGCCTCAGAGGATGCTCTTGGATTTCTTGAGGAGTGCTACCGTATCCTCCGTACTATGGGCATATCAGGATCGAGCGGGGTTTCCTTCACTACCTTCCAGCTTCGAGGGGTCGCCTATCAGTGGTGGCGTGCTTATGAGTTAGACAGTCCGGATGAGGCAGCTTCCTTGACTTGGGCTAAGTTTTCAGATATGTTCACGAGGGAGTATGTCCCCCAGAGTCTTAGGGACGTCTGGCGCGCGCAGTTTGAGCATTTGCGCCAGGTTACTATGACTGTCTCGGAGTATCTTGTCCATTACACTGACTTGGCTAGACATGCACCAGCTTTTGTCTCTACGGTTCGCGAGAAGGTTCGCCGGTTTATTGAGGGGCTTATTCCCCATCAGGTCTAGCATGGCTCGTGAGTTAGAGATGGATATATCTTATCAGCAGGTGGTGAGCATTGCTAGGAGGATTGAGGGTATGCATGCTAGGGACGGAGAGGAGAGGGAGGACAAGAGGTCTCGAGAGTCGGGCCATTATTCTGGTGCCCGTGCCCCAGCTGCAGGTCGTCATGGTAGGAGTCATGTGAGTCGCCCCGTTCATTCAGCTCTTCCAGCAGCCAGTGGTATTCCAGCTCCACCTAGGCCTCAGGAGCCTTATTATGCACCTCCAGTATCTAGTGCGCCTCCTGCACGCGATGTTTTCAGTGGTCAGTCCAGAAAATCTGGCCCGAGCCAGTCACAGCCGCCACGTCCTCCTAGAGCTTGTTTTGAGTGTGGTGACACTCGTCATGTGGTGAGGGATTGCCCTAGACTTGGGAGGACTACACCCCCACAGACTCCTCAGCCACAGCGCTCCCCGCAGAGTTCTCAGGTTATGATCACTGCACCAGTTGATACCCAACCGGCCCAGTCAGCTAGAGGTGGAGGTCGGGGCGGTAGAGGTCTCCCTCGAGGAGGAGGCCAGGCCAGATACTATGCTCTTCCTGCCCGTACTAAGGCTGTCGCCTCCGATTTTGTCATCATAGGTACTATCTTGGTCTGTCACAGAGATGCATCGGTTCTATTCGATATAGGCTCCACTTATTCTTATGTGTCTTCTTATTTTGCTCTGCATTTGGGTATATCTCGGGATTCTTTGAGTTCCCTAGTTTATGTTTCTACTCCTGTGGGAGATTCTCTTGTTGTGGATCGCGTTTATCGGTCATGTTTGGTTGTTCTTGGCGGTTTTGAGACCAGAGCCGATTTATTATTGCTCAGCATGGTTGATTTTGATATTATCTTGGGCATGGACTGGTTGTCACCCCATTATGCTATTCTTGATTGTCACGCCAAAACCGTGACACTGGCCATGCCAGGTGTACCGCGTATTGAGTGGAGGGGTGCCTTAGGTCACACTCCCAGTAGAGTTATTTCTTTCCTTAAGGCTCAGCGTATGGTTGAGAAAGGTTGTGATGCGTATTTAGCTTATGTGAGAGATGTCAGTATGGATACTCCTTCTGTTGATTCAGTCCCAGTAGTACGGGATTTCCCTGATGTGTTTCCAGCTGATCTTCCGGGCATGCCACCCGATAGAGACATTGATTTTGGCATTGATCTGTTGCCGGGCACTCAGCCCATTTCTATCCCTCCGTATCGTATGTCTCCTCCTGAGTTGAAGGAGTTGAAGGAGCAATTGCAGGAATTACTTGATAAGGGTTTTATTCGGCCCAGTGTATCGCCTTGGGGTGCTCCTGTGTTATTTGTGAAGAAGAAGGATGGTTCTATGCGCATGTGTATTGATTACCGCCAGTTGAATAAGGTGACAGTGAAGAACCGCTATCCTTTGCCTCGTATTGATGACCTGTTCGACCAGTTGCAGGGTGCTTGTGTGTTTTCTAAGATTGACTTGCGTTCAGGCTATCATCAGTTGAAGATTCGGGAGCCAAATATCCCGAAGACTGCCTTTAGGACTCGGTATGGTCATTACGAGTTCCTTGTTATGTCATTTGGGCTGACTAATGCCCCAGCAGCCTTCATGCATCTGATGCACAGTGTTTTCCGGCCATATCTTGATTCATTCGTGATTGTTTTTATTGATGACATCCTGGTATACTCCCGGAGTCGGGAAGATCATGAGCAGCACCTGAGGACAGTGCTTCAGACCTTGAGAGAAAAGAAGTTGTATGCTAAGTTCTCAAAATGTGAGTTTTGGTTGGATTCCGTGGCATTCTTGGGTCACGTGGTATCGAGTGAGGGCATTCGGGTGGATCCGAAGAAGGTAGAGGCAGTGCAGAGTTGGCCCAGACCATCCTCAGCTACAGAGATTCGCAGTTTCCTTGGCTTGGCGGGCTACTACCGTCGTTTTGTGGAGGGGTTTTCATCGATTGCAGCCCCTATGACTAGATTGACCCAGAAGGGTGCTCCATTTCAGTGGACAGAGGAGTGTGAGGCGAGCTTTCAGAAGCTCAAGACAGCTTTGACTACAGCCCCAGTTTTGATATTGCCTACCGGTTCGGGGTCTTATACTGTCTATTGTGATGCCTCGAGAGTTGGCCTTGGAGCGGTATTGATGCAGGACGGTAGGGTGATTGCCTACGCGTCCAGACAGTTGAAGATACATGAGAAGAATTATCCTGTCCATGATCTTGAGTTAGCTGCCATTGTTCATGCCTTGAAGATCTGGCGTCATTACTTGTACGGTGTGCCTTGTGAGATATATACTGATCACCGGAGTTTGCAGCATCTGTTCAAGCAGAAGGACCTTAATTTGCGTCAGAGGAGATGGCTAGAGCTGCTGAAGGATTATGACATCACTATCTTGTATCACCCGGGCAAGGCCAATGTGGTGGCCGATGCTTTGAGCCGCCGGGCAGAGAGTTTGGGGAGTTTGGCTTATTTACCAGCAGCAGAGAGGCCTATGGCGATGGATGTTCAGGCCCTAGCCAGCCAGTTTGTGAGATTGGATCTTTCGGAGCCCAGTCGGGTTCTAGCTTGTGTGGTCTCTCGGTCTTCCTTGTTTGATCGTATCCGGGAGCGTCAGTTTGATGACCCTCATTTGCTTGTCCTCAAGGACAAAGTGTTGCATGGCGATGCTCGAGATGTGACTATTGGTGATGACGGAGTATTGAGGATGCAGGGTCGAGTTTGTGTACCCAATGTTGATGGGCTTCGGGAGTTGATTCTAGAGGAGGCCCATAGTTCGCGGTATTCCATTCATCCGGGTGCCGCGAAGATGTATCAGGATTTGAGGCAGCACTACTGGTGGAGGCGGATGAAGAAGGATATAGTTGGGTTTGTAGCTCGGTGCCTTAATTGTCAGCAGGTGAAGTATGAGCACCAGAGACCGGGTGGATTGCTTCAGCAGATAGAGATTCCGGAGTGGAAGTGGGAGCGGATCACCATGGACTTCGTATCTGGGCTCCCACGGACTTTGAGGAAGTTCGATGCCATTTGGGTTATTGTGGATCGGCTGACCAAGTCCGCGCATTTCATCCCTGTGTGTACTACCTATTCCTCGGAGCGGTTGGCGGAGATTTATATCCGGGAGATTGTCCGTCTGCATGGTATTCCAGTTTCCATCATTTCAGACAGAGGTACTCAGTTCACATCGCGGTTCTGGAGAGCCGTACAGCAGGAGTTGGGTACTCGGGTGGAGTTGAGCACAGCATTTCACCCTCAGACGGACGGACAGTCCGAGCGCACTATTCAGATTCTTGAGGATATGCTCCGTGCGTGTGTGATTGAGTTTGGAGGTTCTTGGGATCAGTTCTTGCCATTGGCGGAGTTTGCCTACAACAACAGCTATCAGTCCAGCATTCAGATGGCACCGTACGAGGCCTTATATGGTAGGCGATGTAGATCTCCGGTGGGTTGGTTCGAGCCAGGTGAGGCCAGATTATTGGGCACAGACTTGGTTCAGGATGCTTTGGAGAGAGTCAAGGTGATTCAGGATACACTCCGTACAGCCCAGTCCAGACAGAAGAGTTACGCGGACCGGAAGGTTCGTGATGTTTCCTACATGGTTGGAGAGAGGATTCTGCTTCGGGTTTTGCCTATGAAGGGCGTTATGAGATATGGGAAGAAGGGGAAGCTGAGTCCGAGGTTTATTGGCCCTTTTGAGATTTTGAGACGTGTTGGGGAGGTTGCTTACGAGCTTGCCTTACCTCCCAGCTTGGCAGGGGTTCATTCGGTATTTCATGTCTCGATGCTCCGGAGGCATCACGGTGATCCGTCGCACGTGTTGGATTTCAGCTCAGTCCAGTTGGAGAAGGATCTATCTTATGTTGAGGAGCCTGTGGCAATATTGGACAGGCAGGTTAGGAAGCTGAGGTCAAAGGACATTGCAGCCGGTCGAGGAGGCGACCTGGGAGACCGAGCAGGATATGCGCAGCCGTTACCCTCATCTTTTCACTACTTCAGGTATATCTATATGCTCGTTTGAGGACGAACGAATGTTTAAGTGTGGGAGGATGTAACGACCCGGTCGGTCGTTTTAAGAATTTACGCCCCGATCCCCTATTTAACTACTTTCCCCGTGTTTATTTCTGCTATTTTGAATTGTCGGGATGTTCGTTTTTGAATTTCGGAAAGTTTTGGGACACTTAGTCCCTAAATGAGAGCTTAAGTCTTAGAAATTTGACCATTGTCGGAACAGTGTGAAGATGGCCTCGGAATGGAAATCTGATGGTTCCGTTAGCTCCGTTGGGTTATTTCGGGCTTAGGGGCGTGTTCGGATTGTGTTTTGGAGGTCCGTAGCTAATTTAGGCTTGAAATGCCGAAAGTTAGATTTTTGAAGTTTCCGGTTCAATAGTGAGATTTTGATCCGAGGGTCGGGATGGAATTCTGGAAGTTGGAGTAGCTCCGTAGTGTTGAATGTGACGTGTGTGCAAAATTTCAGGTCATTCGGACGAGATTTGATGGACTTTTTTATCAAAAGCATATTTTGGGAAATTTGGAATTCTTAGGCTTGAATCCATGGTTAATTTGAGGTTTCGATGGTTTTTTAGGTGTTTTAAGGATTGGTACAAGTTTGGACAGTGGTATTAGACTTGTTGGTGCCTTTGGTTGAGGTCCCAGGGGCCTGGGGATGATTTCGGATGGTTGACGGGGAGTTTGAGGAATGTGTGCAGCTACTAAACTTTGCTGCTTCTGGCATTTCCGCACCTGCGGTTTGGGGACCGCAGGTGCGATGCCGCACATGCGGAAAAGGAGACGCAGAAGAGCATTATTGAGGAATTTTCAGGAATCACAGATGCGGTTGTGGGACCGCACCTGCGAAGCCGCAGGTGCGGAATGTTGAGCGCACTTGAGTATTGGACCCATAGCCCATTTGAGTATGAGGTAAAATTAGGAGGTTTGAGGGGTAGTTTGGGGTCTTTGGGTAGAGAATCTTGCAGTAACCACCTAAGAAACCCCTAGAAGCTTCTAGCAAGGGCTTATAATTAAATTTCAGATGATAACTTGGAAAATAAGTCATAAAATCAGGGACCTAAGGGGTAAAATAAAACCTTCAGGTTGCCCTACTTGCTAGCCTATAAAGGCATTTCTTTCTTGCCTTGCAAGTCAGATTTTGGAAGAGCTGAATATAGATCAAAGAGACCTTAGAGATCCAAGATCTGAAATACAGAAAAAGAGCTAAAAAAAATCCTGAAAAATTTTAGGCGGCTAAAAACTTCAAAAATACTGTTTCATTGAGTCCTGTTGGTGATTTCTTAAGCTTCTCCTAGTGCTAAAACAATTTCTGGGTAGCTGATAGCTGAAATGAATTGAAATCAAGTCTAGTTTGAGGTCTTCTGGTTCATTGCTGGGTTTGAAGTTGTTTTTCTAGGCTGTTTTACTTCATTTTCTGGGTTAAAACTGGTTGTTTACCTGCTGATCCTGTGCTGCTGTTGTCTGTTGTTTCCTCACCTCTTTTTTCCTTTCAATTTCTAGGTACACATCTCCTAAAACTGTGTAATCTGATGCTAGAATGGAAAAATGAAATAAAGGAATGGAAGTCTTTTGGAGTTTCTGAGGATCATTCTTGTGTACTGTCATGTTTTTAAAACTGTTTGTTTAAGTCGTTTCCTTATGTGGACTGTAGCTGTAGTTCGAATACCAAGTTTGCTTAAGTCCCTATGCATTTAATAAGCACAACATGTAGATTTTGTTGAGTAGAACTAGTAATAGTTGCTTGGTTTTAAATGACTTCCTGATTGCTGGAGTTATACATGATCCCCTGTTTTGTAGATGCATAATACCCTTTAGTAATTTTAGCTATGATGTAGTAATTGAACTTTTGTCACTCATGAAGCATGGAGACCATGAAAGATTAATCCTATGATAGTTTTGATCTTTTAAGTGGTCTGACGGTCAGTTACCATTTTGTTTTGAAATGTTAGCATAAGTTTTATTTTTTTTAATTTGAATATCGTGAGAATATGTTAAACATGACAGGTGGTTTAGGTTAGTCACTACTGTAATGTCAATCAATGTCTCTAAAATGCTAGTTGATGATAGTTTGGATTTTTGGCCATCAAGTGTTAATTCCAGAAGTCCTTAATGTTTTCTCTCACTATAGTTCTGAATATCAAAGTGACATGACATTTATATGTGAAGAATTTAAAAGTTGTATGTTGTTCAGTATTAAAGTGAGACATTGCTTATGTTTTAAAATCAGTGGTATTTCATTAACAGGTGGATTGTTCATGAGTAAATCACAGTTTCTTTTGGGGGTGGGCTTCAGGGACTCGATCCCGAATCTTTTGCTTGCAGCTTGTGTTTGCTAAATACCTGGGCTCCTTTGGGCCTGGGTATCGAATTATTCTAAGCTGAAGGGAAGCCCACTACGTTTTGGGCAGCCTCACAAGTTAGAGACCAGGGCCTGTTTTAATTCAGGCCCTCCCATTAATGGGATGGTTATTTTAATAACAGCCTCACAATTGGAATGGGTTTGAGTTTGAATCACTTGCTCGAAATAGAGTTCAAATACCCTCAGTGTTTAATTAGTGAAATTCCTTTAAATGAATTCGAGGCGAGCCATAATTAGATAACTCATCATGAATGGCCCTCATAAACTAGTTTAGAAACCTTTAAGCTAAAATGAATGGAGGCGCGCCGCGCCAAATAAAATCATAAACGCGTGGCCCTCTTTTGATTATTTTCCTTTTTTAAAATACTTAGAATACGAGGTGTTTCATTTAGCAAATTTCCATAGCCCTCGCAAAGTTAACAACGCGTAGTTGCTTTAGGCGCGTTATTTAATAATATTACCTTCCTAAACTCGGGTGCGCATTTCATGTGACCCAAATCCAAATCTTAATAACGTTGAGTAAAATGTGTTTAGAATTGCGGGTGCATTTCATGTGACGCGGTCCAAAGACATGTTTTAGACGACGTTAAATCTTCTTTAAAATGAATAAAAGTGGTTATAAAGTTAAAATTATACCATAGGCTAAAACATATATTAAAATCAGATAATAAGCCAATTATGATAAGCGACCATGCTAGAACCACGGAATCTGGGGGTGCCTAACACCTTCCCTCGGGTTAACGGAGTTCCTTATCCAGAATTTCTGGTTCGCACACTTCAAAAGGAAAGTCAAAATTTTCCTCAATTTGGGATTCAAAATAAACCGGCGACTTGGGACACTAAATAAACTGTCCCAAGTGGCGACTCTGATAAATAAATAATCCCATTTCGAATAATGTCACTTAAATTGGAAAAACTCCCTTATATACTACCTTCGGGTGTGTGTAAAAAGGAGGTGTGACAACGGGGAGTTTGAGGAATGTGTGCAGCTGCTAAACTTTGCTGCTTCTGGTATTTCCGCACCTTCGGTTTGGGGACCGCAGGTGCGATGCCACACATGCGGAAAAGGAGACGCAGAAGCGGATTATTGAGGAATTTTCAGGAATCGCAGATGTGGCTGTGGGACCGCACCTGCGAAGCCGCAGGTGCGGAATGTTGAGCGCAGGTGCGATTTTGGTCCGTTAAGTGAAGAACCGCATAAGCGGTTATGTGGCCGCATATGCGGTACCGCAGAAGCGGTTATTGTGTCGCAGGTGCGAAAAATGCCTGGGCAGAATTATAAATTGTGTCCTTCGCGAATTTTGAGCTATTTCACTATTTTTATCTCGGCTTGGGAGCTGTTTGGACGATTTGAAAGAAGGACTTCAAGGGAACTTCATTGAGTTAAGGAACTTGGACTTAAAACTCGTTCCTATGCTATTATTTCACGGATTAGAGCTAGAAATTATGGAAATTTAGGGTGAAAATTTGGGAAAACTAGGGCTTAGTATTGGAGACCTTTGAGTGAGGATTTGATGGACAATTTGAGGTCCGATCTTGGTATATGCATGAACTCGTGAGAGTGTGAGGATTCTGGAAATATAAATTTCACCCTATTCCGAGACGTGGGCCCGAGGGACGTTTTGGTCATTTTACCTAATTTCGCGTATTAGCTTAGAATTTAATTGTAGAATCAGTTACTTGAAGTGTTATTTACATTATGAAATTTAATTGAATAGATTTGGGCCATTTGGAGTCGAATACTCGTGGTAAGAACGTGGTTTCGGGTTGATAATTGAGCCGGTTCGAGGTAAGTGGCTTGTCTAACCTTGTGTGGGGGACTCTCCCGTTAAGATTGATATCGTGATACTTGAAATGCCTTGTACGTGAGGTGACGTGCGCGTACTTGTGCTAATTGTCGGAAATCCGATTTTTCATTAAAAATAGCCTTAAATTGTGTTCTTCCGATTCTTGCTTACATTATTTGGAAACTTAGTCTGCTGTTAGTCTAGAGAAGCATGTCTATTTGACGAAATCCCTCTATTTGTTTTAACTGCCTTATTTGTATTACGTGAAGCATGCTAGGTTAGAATTACCTGTTTTGCCTTGGTATGAAGTTGAGCTTAATTGACTATATCCTTTTTCTGCTATTGTTGTGCATTTCGTTTTGGGACTACGGGAAGGCATTCCGGGAGATACCCTGTACGTATTTATGATCGAGCTGAGGTACGAGATATCGAGAGATCCCTGGCACATATATTGAGGATACAAAGAGATCCTCGGGATACCAAGAGATCCTTGATATATATATTGAGGATACCAAGAGATCCTCGGGATACCAAGATATCCCTAGCATATATTGAGGATACCCAGAGATCCTCGGGATACCAAGAGATCCCCGGATATACATGTTGAGGATACTAAGAGATCCATCGGGATACTGAGAGATCCCCGATTGTTATCCTTGTGATTGTTTGCCTCTCTATCAGTTAAAGTTGTCTTATATCCTACGATATTTATACTGTTGTACTTATTTATACTGCTCTTATCTACACTGTCGAACTTCATATTATTATTTAATCTCAGTAGGGCCCTGACCTTCCTCGTCACTACCCAACCGAGGTTAGGCTTGACACTTACTGAGTACCGTTGTGGTGTACTCATGCCCTTCCTGCGCATGTTTTTCATGTGCAGATCTAGGTACTTCGACTCAGTCCCATCACTCTTGAGGCGAGGCGACTGCTGTAGCGACTTCGAGGTATATCTGTCGCGTCCGCAGACCGCGGAGTCTCTTTCTATTCTTGCTATTTAGTATTAGCCCTTTTGTGTTTTCGTTCTTGTTAGACATTCTGGAGTTAGAGCTATGTAGTATTTCTTAGCATGTGATTCATGGGTTTCCGGGTCTTGGATTCATGTATTAGTTTTTGAGAGATTAATGTTGTGTATGCCAGGTGGCACTCTTAAACGTTGTTTATTTACTCTACCTCTGTTTCAACTTGTTTTTCTTCCGCAAATTTGGTTTATTTTCCGCATTTTAGGCTTACCTAGTCGTAGAGACTAGGTGCCATCACGATGGTTCACGGAGGGCGAACCGGGGTCGTGACATGAAGTTCATAAAAAGATAATTCATTTGCAATATATTGCAAAGCATGCCAGACGCATTTGCTGACCCAAAGAAAGTGATATATTCTCACTGCAAATGCTCCTATTAGAATAAGTCCTAGAAGGACTAAGACTATGGTACGCTTAAAGCGTATAGACAAATCGGTTTCAAATAAAATTCTTGACAGAGAAGATGAGCTATGACCAAATGATCATAATAAAGGAGGCAAGTGATCTAGAAGATCACATGACATAACACTTCATAAAATCTCATGAGAGATTCAGGTACCTAAATATATGAATGAAGAGATTTCTATGTTATGTCTTTATGAAAAATAAGGAGGTTGGAACCGATTTAAAATGTTAGTCGACGACATCTATAGTAGCGCTATATATATATATNACGACATCGATAATAGCGCTATATATATATGAGGATCTTAAGTCTGGAGAAACAATTCAAGTAGAATTTGGTTTCATATGAAAGACATGTAGTATTGAACATGTAGTTTTAAACACTTGAAAGTATAAAGTCAATGGTATGTGCAATCAGTTTTCGATATCTTATATGTCTACCATGACAAGAAAACTTGATATGCATCTAAAGTCTATTATATGGCTTATATGACTTAACTTATATGACAATCCATGAAGGATTTAAGTGCTTGAACCATATACAATTCTGTTAGTAAACTGTATTTGTAAACTAATTCTGGAAAAGATAAAACAACATATAAACAGAAAATATAAACGAAACAAAAGTTAATCCGAGCCCAATAAATTCATAGTATTTCCTTATGGAATTTAATCCCCTCCTAGTACCCAAGGTTATGGATTATTTCCTCCCAGGATAGAATGAATTACACACTGGTGTAGTGGTACTTCAAACCCCAATGTTTCAGCGAACACAAAGTTCGGTAGCAAATCACACTTACTGTTGCTTTCTTTGAATTTAAAACGGTGCAGAAGAAGGAGGAGAAACTCAGAAAATCATATGGAAATTCTGAGAGAATGGACTTGTATTTATAGACAATGTTAGGGTGAAATCTGAAGAGGTGCAGCTCTTCAGAATGACTGTTTATGCAAAACGGCCATAGTATAAATGCCATAACATAAATGGCTATTTACTCAACAATAAACCGGGAGAATTGAAGAGGGTGGTTAATTTTCTGTTACAAAAATAGAAAACGAAAAAATGGAAAACAATTGGATTTATTATTAGTATTATTGGATTTAATATTAATATTATGTTATTAAAATGAATATTTAATAACAATTGTGTTAATATTTACTATTAACAAACAAATTTGGTCCAAAGATTAATCAATCGATCGATCATTTGACCAAATCCGAATCCGAATCCGAATTCGAAGCCGAAGCCGAGCCGAGCGAACGACGACGACGACGACGACGGCGGTGCGAGGCTTGCCTTCTTCTCAACTTTTTAAGAGTAGAAGAAGAGCAATTGCTTATATACCCATAAAAAAGCTCTTCCTCTTCCAATATGGGACAATGTCCCTTCATCAAGGAGGGAATCTCAAATGAAACTCAAATATTTCATTTTCCCTCCATTTCCCATTCACCCTCTTTTAAGCATTAATATACTTAAAAAACCCAACAATCCCCCACATGAATGGGGAATGGCTATATCACGGAAATATGCATGAAAAACTGTATGATTCGCAAGCAAGGATTAATTGCATCTGGATAAGTAGGTTTCCCTTTGAACTTTCCGTAGTAAACTTATGTCGGATATACTCAGTCAATCGGTAGATTTGATATCTTTGAACCGTCGAACTTTGGTGTATACCTAGACAACCATAAGTCACACAACCAACTCTTAACCGTCTTTGGTTCTCATTGTTGTGTTCGTTTCAGCCATGAACACCGCCTGGTTTCATAAGTGCAAAGAGAACTGGCCTTACAAATTCTCCTTGAAGCTGCTAACACTTCACACTTATATAGGTGATTCCTAAACGTGTCATACCGTAGATACACTATTTGATATACCCTGTATCAAATTTAGAAATCATTACAAAGCCTTAATGCTTTATCCTTGGTACTGAACATTGTCTCATCACGAGAATGGACCAAAATTTTAGTTGACAATGTTGAACCGTTATTAATGACTTTGTTTGATCTCCTTGAACCTAGATCTTGGGATCTCCAGTATTCTAGGTAGAGTTACCGCCACAATGACTTGTTCTCGGCCATAGTCCCATTCCCCTTGATGATTTCTCAACTACCTCTCTAGCTAGGCCTTTTGTAAGTGGATCCGACACATTATCGCTTGACTTTACATAGTCAAGCGTGATAATTCCTCTAGAGAGTAATTGCCTAACAGTTTTATGTCTTCGTCGTATATGACGAGATTTACCATTATACATATTGCTTGCAGCCCTTCCAATTGCTACTTGACTATCGCAATGTATGCATATTGGTGCCAACGGTTTGGGACAAAATGGAATGTCTTCCCAGAAATTTCGGAGCCATTCAACTTCTTCACCGGCTTTATCTAAGGCTATGAATTCAGCCTCCATTGTAGAGCGGGCAATATAAGTTTGTTTCGACGACTTCCAAGATACCGCTCCTCCACCAATAGTGAATACATATCCACTCGTGGACTTAGAATCAGTTGAACCGGTGATCCAATTTGCATCACAATATCCCTCAATCACCGCAAGATATTTACTGTAGTGCAAAGCAAAGCCCTGGGTATGTTCTAAATATCCCAAAACTCGTTTCATTTCCATCCAATTAGATTGACCTGGATTGCTCGTGTATCGACTCAATTTACTTATAGCACAAGCTATATCTGGTCGTGTACAATTCATGATATACATTAAGCATCCCAACACACGAGCATAATCCAACTGTGATATGCTTTGGCCTTTATTCTTTGTTAATGCAAGATTCACGTCAATTGGAGTCTTTGCAACTTTAAACCCTAAGTGCTTGAATTTTTCAAGTATTGCCTTAATATAATGAGATTGTGACAATGCCAGACCTTGAGGAGTCTTATGGATCTTAATCCCCAGAATTAAATCAGCAACTCCCAAGTCCTTCATATCAAACTTGCTAGTTAGCATACTCTTAGTAGCATTTATGTTGGCATTGTCATTACTCATTATCAGCATATCATCCACATATAGGCAAACAATGACTATGTGATATGGAACATTTTTAATGTACATACATTTATCACATTCATTTATATTAAAACCATTTGACCACATTGTTTGGTCAAATTTCGTATGCCATTGTTTGGGTGCTTGTTTTAGTCCGTAAGGGGACTTAACAAGTCTACAGACCTTCTTTTCTTTACCTGGAACCACAAACCCTTCAGGTTGTTCCATGTAGATTTCTTCCTCCAAATCTCCATTCAAGAAGACCGTCTTAACGTCCATTTGATGAATTTCAAGACCATACACTGTAGCTAATGCTACTAACATCCGTATGGACGTAATTCTTGTAACTAGAGAGTATGTATCAGAGTAGTCAAGACCTTCTCGTTGTCTATACCCTTTGACTACAAGTCTTGCCTTAAATTTATCAATAGTGCCATCATCTTTCATTTTCCTCTTAAAGATCCATTTAGAACCCAAAGGTTTATTTCCAGGAGGAAGATTAACCAATTCCCATGTATGGTTGTTCAATATGGATTCTATTTTACTATTGACTCCCTATTTCCAAAACAATGATTCCGAAAAAGACATAGCTTCTTTAAATGTTCGAGGCTCATTTTCCAATATGAAAGTCACAAAATTTGGTCCAAATGAAGTAGACGTTCTTTGATGTTTACTACGTCTTGGATCCTCCTGATTAAATGTACTTTCTTTTGTTTCTTCTCGATGTCGTTTAGATCCTTCACCAATCGGCTCACATTCCTTTTTATACTGATATATATATATATATTTTCAAAGAACTCAGCATTATCTGATTATATAACCGTATTATTATGAATGTCAGGATTATCTGATTTATGAACCAGAAATCGATATGCGTTACAATTGGTCGCATATCCTATGCAAACACAATCAACGGTTTTCGGTCCTATTTTTACCCTTTTGGGTTTAGGAACTTGAACTTTTGCCAAACACCCCCACACTTTAAAATAATTCAAGTTAGGCTTCCTTCCTTTCAATTTTTCATATGGAATGGATTGTGTTTTGCTATGGGGTACTCGATTTAGTATTCGGTTAGCCGAAAGAACGGCTTCCCTCCTTTAACGAACGATTCTTTCTTTCAGCAATCCCATTAGACTGGGGCGTATAAGGTGCCGTTGTTTGATGAATAATTCCATATTCTAAACATATTTGTTCAAAAGGAGATTCATATTCACCACCCCTATCACTTCTTATCATTTTGATTTTCTTGTTAAGTTGCATTTCAACTTCATTTTTGTATTGCTTGAATGCGTCTATTGCTTCATCTTTACTATTAAGTAAGTAAACATAGCAATATCGAGTACTATCGTCAATAAAAGTTATGAAATACTTCTTTCCACCGCGAGATGGTATTGACTTCATGTCGCAAATATCTGTGTGAATTAAGTCTAAAGGATTTGAATTCCTTTCAACGGACTTATAAGGATGTTTAACATACTTAGATTCCACAGTTATTTGACATTTTGATTTTTCGCATTCAAACTTAGGCAATACTTCCAAGTTAATCATTTTTCGCAAGGTTTTATAATTGACATGACCCAAACGTATATGCCTTAATTCATTTGACTCAAGTAAGTAAGACGAAGCTGAAATTTTATTATTATTCTCAACAACCATTACATTCAGCTTGAAAAGGCCCTCAGTGAGGTAACCTTTTCCTACAAACATTTCGTTCTTACTTATTACAACCTTATCGGATACAAAAACACACTTAAAATCGTTCTTAACAAGAAGTTCAGCAGATACTAAATTCTTCCTCATCTCGGGAACATGAAGGACGTTGTTCAAAGTCACCACCTTGCCAGAAGTCATCTTCAGAAAGATCTTCCCACATCCTTCAATCTTGGCGGTTGCAGCATTTCCCATAGAAATAGTCTCTTCGGGTCCAACAGGAGCATATATTGCAAAGGCTTCCCTAACAGCACAAACATGGCGAGTGGCTCCAGAATCAATCCACCACTCCTTAGGATTTTCCACCAGGTTGCATTCAGAAAGCATAGCACACAAGTCATCAACATCTTCATGTTTTTCAACCATGTTTACTTGACCCTTCTTCTTGTCTTTCTTTGGAGCACGGCACTCCGTAGATTTATGCCCAGCTTTCCCACAGTTGTAGAAATTTCTGTTGAATCGTCTTGCTTGGGTTGTTTTTCGGTCCAGAAGCCTGCTTCCTCTTTCTCTTATTTTGAGAAGTATCCCCAACAATGTTTGCTCCCATTATTGTTGAGTTTCCACGGCCTCTCTTTTCAGCAGCTTTGTTGTCCTCTTCGATTCTCAACCGAACAATGATATCTTCAAGCGACATCTCCTTGCGTTTGTGTTTCAAGTAGTTTTTGAAGTCCTTCCACAAAGGAGACAACTTCTCAATCATCGCTGCTACTTGAAATGCTTCATTGATGACAAGACATTCAATGAAAATTTTGTTAGTAAAAATACTAAATATTACTACTTTCAACATCAGCATTAATTCGATTTATACCTTCAGCAAGGAGATTATGAATAATCACTTGCAATTCCTGGACTTGGGTAATAACAGACTTGTTATCTACCATTTGGTAGTCCAAAAATTTAGCGGCAACGAATTTCTTCAATCCGGCATCTTCAGTTTTGTATTTCTTTTCAAGCGTAGTCCACCATTCTTTTGACGTCTCCACGCTAGTGTAGACGTTATACAGATTGTCCTCCAGTCCGCTAAGAACATAATTCTTGCACAGAAAATCAAAATGCTTCCACGCCTCAATCACGAGAAAGCGTTCATTATCTGGAGTTTCATCGGGCAGAACAGGAACATCTTCCTTGATGAACTTCTGTAGACTTAAAGTAGTCAAGTAGAAGAACATCTTCTGCTGCCACCGCTTGAAATCAATCCCGAAAAATTTTTTGGGTTTTTCCACCGGTGCCAACGTTGGTGTTCGGCTTGTTGATCCATTGGCAGTCACCGTTGGAACAGCCTGGTTCCCGTTATCATTAGTCATTTCTGTAAAAGAATGACATAAAGAAATGTTAAAATCACGTAGATTTTAATCTCCAACGGAGTAGAAAACCACAAAGATTTTAATCTCCAGAACAGTGAATATAACACAAATACAGACTACAAATTTAAATTCCTTAAGCTTGTTAGTAAACTGTATTTGTAAACTAATTCTGGAAAAGATAAAACAACATATAAACAGAAAATATAAACGAAACAGAAGTTAATCCGAGCTCACTGAATTCACAGTGTTTCTGTGACGACCCGGCCGGTCGTCTCATGAGTTACCGCTCCGTTTCCCCCATTTCTGCTTCTATTTGCTTTGTTTGTCGGTTCTATAGGTGATCAGGTTGGTTGGCTCGGGTTCGGAAAGGTTTTGAGAAGGTTTGAGACACTTAGTCTCTTTTAAGAAAGCTTAAGTTGGAAAAGTCAACCGGATGTTGACTTATGTGTTAGAGGGCTCGGATGTGAGTTCTGATGGTTCGGATAGCTTTGGGAGATGATTTGGGAGTTAGGAGCATGATTGGAATGTGTTTTGGAGGTCCGGAGTAGATTTAGGCTTGAATTGGCGAAGTTGAGTTTTGGCGTTTTCCGGTTGATAGGTGAGATTTTGATATAGGGGTAAAATGGAATTCCAGAATTTATAGTAGCTCCGTTATGTCATTTGGGATATGTGTGCAAAATTTCAGATCATTCGGACGTGGTTTGGTATACTTTTTGATCAAAAGCGGAATGCGGAAGATTTTAGAACTTTAGGCTTCAATTCGATGTGTTTTGGTGGTTTTGATATAGTTTAGGGTGTTTTGAAGCTTGGTGTAAGTTTGAATAGTAGTATAGGATGTGTTTGTGTTGTTGGTTGAGGTCCCGGGGCCTCGGGGTGACTTCGGATGGTTGACGGGAAGTTTGGAAGTGGTTTGGCAGCTCAAGTGTTGGAATTCCTGTCATAACCGCACCTGCGGCTAGGTGACCGCAGGTGCGATCTCACAAAAGCGAAAAGGGGGCCGCAGATGCGGCCAGAGGCGTGATTGGTAGTGACGGCAAAAGTGGTTGTGTGACCGCACCTGCGATGGCGCAGGTGCGGATTGGGCAACGCAGATGCGGAAAGGCGGAGCTTAAGTGAAAACCGCAAATGCGGTACCTTGGACCGCAGATGCGGTGGATTGACCGCAGGTGCGAAAAGCCTGGGTCAGAATGTTTATATTTCTTCCTTCGCGATTTTCAGAGGGATTCACCATTTTTAAACACGAATTTGGAGCTTTGGGCCATTTTGGAGAGGGAATTCAAGGAGACTTCAATGAGGTAAGGTCTTGGACTATGAAAACTCGTTTATATGGTATTAATTCACGGATTAGAGCTGTAATTAAGGTTAGAATTTGAGGAGCTAGGGCTTGGAAACTTAGGGCTTTGATTGAGAATTTGAAGGACCATTTGTGGTCGGATTTTGGAACTTTTGATATGTATGAACTCGTGGGGATTTAAGGAATCTAATGACGTAAAATTTATCGAATTCCGAGACGTGGGCTCGGGGTTCGGGTTTTGGTAATTTCGGGATTTGCGTTGTTTTTTGATTATTTTCGAGTGGGCTTTGTCCCTTTAGCATATTTTGATGATTTCGTTTTGATTTTGGTAGATTCAGAGCATCCGGAGGTCGATTCGAGGGGCAAAGGCATCGCGAGGTAGAGTTTGGGCCGGATTGAGGTGAGTAATGATTTTAAATGTTGTCCTGAGGGTATGAAATCCCAGATTACACAGCGTTAGGCTATGTTGAGGTGACGCACACGCTGATATTTTCTTCACTATTTGATTTCATACTTGTGCTCAGTCATGCCATATTTTACTGTTTTCATAACTCAGCCATGTTTACTCTATTTTTAAACACCTTTAATGATATTTTTAAAAGATGACTGAGCTGAGCATCATGTTTTACGGTTGCCGAGAGGCTTATGAGATTCTGACTGAGTAAGGCCGAGGGCCTGTGTTGTGAGGATACTTTAGGTCGGGTTGTACGCCGCAGCGTTGATATACTGATTGTGATAATGAGGCCGAGGGCCTGAGATTGTACGCCACGAGGTGGCTTGTGATTGATATGAGGCCGAGAGCCTGTTGATGATGCCACGAGATGGCTTGATATTGCGCTTGGGCCGTAAGGGCCCCCTCCCGGAGTCTGTACACCCCCAGTGAGCGCGGGTACCCATGGTGATATGAGATATAGCCTGAGGGGCTGGTATTGTTCTGTGATATTGCCCGAGGAGCTGATTCTATTGTTACTGTGCCCGAGGGGCGGTTCTTATGTGTTTTACCTTTCCTAGCTGTTCTTTCTCTATTTGTTGAAACTGCTTAAAAGGTGTTTTATGAGATTTCACTGTTTAATTGTGTTTACTGATTTTATTCCGACTCTTATAGCTCATTGTTGTGTTTAACCTGATTTTATATCGCTCAGTCTTCATTTATTGTTATTACTCACTGAGTTGGAGTACTCACTTTACTCCTTGCACCCCTATGTGCAGATTCGGGCGCTACAGGTCCTGCTAGCGAGGGTTGAGAGCTGTCCAGCAGATTTTCGGAGATTCACTAGGTAGCTGCCCGGCGATTCGCAGCCCAGTGCATTCCCCTCTATCTTATTTCCTTTCTGATTCAGTTATGTAGTAGTGGAGTAGACTTTCATACTTGTAGTATTATTTTAGATGCTCATGACTGGTGACACCCCGATGTCGGGCTGTGGTGGTTTTGATTCCGCAAATTGCACTGTTCACTGTTTATTTTGGGATTTTATCCTGTTAATGACTTAGTATTTATTATTTTAACTATTTTGAGATGAATTGGGAGTATGTCGGCTGGCCTTGTCTTCACGAGAGGCGCCATCACGATCGGGTCCGGGTTTAGGGGATCGTGACAAGTTGGTATCAGAGCCTAGGTTACATAGGTCTCACGAGTCATGAGCAGGTTTAGTAGAGTCTCGCGGACCGGTACGGAGACGTCTGTATTTATCCTCGAGAGGCTGCAGTACCTTTAGGAAAAATTCCATATTCTTGAAATTCTTGTCGTGCGAATTTGTTGATCCTAGTACTAAACTTCTGTTATTCTATGCTCTCACAGATGGTGAGGACACGAGCGACTGGTCAGGATGGACGACCACCAGTACCACCAGCTGGAGCTGCTAGAGGCGGAGGACGCGGTCGAGGCCGTGGTAGGGGCAGAGGTGCAGCCCGCACGGCAGCTGGGGCAGCACCTGCAGATCCATCGGCCGCCCCAGCTTAGGAGCAGGTCCCAGTTGTGGACACTCCAGCAGCACCAGCTCAGGCACCAACTGTGCCCATTGTGATACCAGGTCTTCGGGAGACCTTGGCCCAGATCTTGACAGTATGTACGAGTCTTGCTCAGGCGGTCGCGGTTTCTACTGTCGCAGCCACTTCTCAGGCAGGGGGAAGCTCTCAGACTCCCGCCGCCCGCACACCCAATCAGGTGGTTCAGGGATTTCAGACACCGGAGGCACCAGCAGCCCAGCCGGTGGCAGCTGCTCAGGGTTACGTAGCTCCAGTTATGCCAGAGGATGAGCAGCGCAGATTGAAGAGGTTTGGCAGACTCCAGCCTCCTACTTTCAGTGGTGCTGAGGGCTAGGATGCCCAGGGTTTCTTAGACAGATGTCAGAGGATTCTACGCACTGCGGGTATTCTAGAGACCAGCGGGGTTGCATTCACGACCTTTTAGTTTACCGGAGTTGCCTTCACTTGGTGGGAGGCATATGAGAGGCGTAGGCCTGTGGGTTCGGCACCTCTTACTTGGCAGCAGTTCTCCGCTCTATTTTTGGAGAAGTATGTTCCGCAGTTTTGTAGGGAAGAGCTGCGTAGGTAGTTCGAGCAGTTGAGACATGGGGATATGACTGTCACTCAGTACGAGATGAGGTTCTCAGAGTTAGCTCGACATGCTATTTGGCTGGTTGCTACGGAGAGAGAGAGGATCAGGAGGTTTGTTGATGGCCTCACCTACCAGCTTCGGGTTCTCATGACTAGGGAGAGAGTGTCAGGTGCTACGTTTGAGGAGGTTGTGGATATTGATCGTGAGATTGAGTCAGTTCGTTGCCAGGAGCGCGAGGAGAGGGAGGCCAAGAGGCCTCGAGGTCATGGTAGTTTCGGGGGTGCTCCTTCGAGGGGCCAGTTTCAGCACGGCAGAGGCCGTCAGTTCAGGCATGCTCGGTCAGCTTGCCCAGGTTATCGTGGGGCATCATCAGGCCATGGTTCTCACGGTTCTCAGCAGGGTCATTCCTCACTCAGTGCACTTCCAGAGAGAATTGGGTCTTGCTTCAGCGGATCGGATATTCCAAGAAGTGGACAGTGGGAGCGGACTGCACCATGGACTGTTTGTAGATTTGTGGCTCCCACGGAACTTTGAAAAGAAAGCTTCCAGATGCTTTATGAATGATGTCGAGATCAGCTCTAAACATCAAGTCCGAGCACTGCACTTCATTGCCTATCCTGTACTACTCTAATCTCTTCAGAGCGGTTGGCAGGAGATATACATCCGGGAGAGGTTTGTTGTTTGGTCATGTGTGTCGGGGCCGGTTTCCATCATTTTCAGATCGGTGGCACTTAGTTTACTTCAACAGTTTTGAAGGATCTTTTACAAGCTAAGATTAAGGTACCAAGGTTGAGTTGAGCCCACTTTTTCACCACCTCAGACGGACGAGCAGTCCGAGCGCAACTATTGCAGATATTGAGGACTGTGTACGCGCTTGTGTTCATATTAGAGGTCATGGATCAGTTTCTACCACTCACGAAGAGTTTGCTTAATAACAACAGTTAACCGACCGATGTATGTTAGATATGTAGGCTTTGGTATGGGAGGCGGGTTAGAATCTCCAAGTGGTTGGTTTGAGCCGGCGACGAGGCCTACACGGGCTATTGGGGTACAGATTTGGTAGCAACCGGATGCTTTGACAAAGTGAAGGTGATTCACGCGAGAGAGCGCTAGTCCGTACACGCATCAGCAGAGACAAAAAGAGCGTCTATGCGGACCGGAAGGATTCAGGGATAGTGTCACTAGTATGGTTGGTCGACGAAAGGTTTCTGTTGAAGGGGTTCTCCACCCATCCAGAAAGGCTGTATTTAGAGAATTTCGGATAAGAAGAGTAAATTGAGGTGTCGCCCGGTTCATATACCTGGGCTATGGAGCAGTACATTCGGAGGAAGATTGGGGAGCTAGGTGTGCTCTAAAATGAGCTTCGCAATACTGCCACCGTACCCTCACGCTTACTCGGAATGTTGACACCGGTGTTTCAATCGTTGTCTATGCCTCGTCCGGAACGAATCCATTCCGGAGAGATCAGTCCTCATGTTCTGAGATTTCAAACCGGTGTAGGTTGAGAAGGGTGATCTTCGACTTAATGATGTGAACCCAACAGCTATTTTCAGAGCTATCAAAGTGTCGAAAAGTTGAGGGATCAACAGAGATATAGGCTTCAGTGAGAGGAAACGGTACATTGGAGGAGAAGTCGGCCCGTGGAGGGGGTACCTTGGGAGAGACCGAGCCGGCGCAGAGCACAGCAGGATATCGTCACCCTATTTGAAGGCTTAGGTACTGTTTCTTGACTCGCGTTCGAAGACGAGAACGTTTGTTTAAGAGGGGGAGGAGATGTGACGACCCGGCGGTCGTCTCATGAGTTACCGCTCTGTTTCCCCATTTTCTGCTTCTATTTGCTTTGTTTCCGGTTCTATAGTTATCGGGTTGGTTTGGCTCGGGTTCGGAAAGGTTTTGAGAAGGTTTGAGACATCTAGTCTCTTTAAGAAACTTAAGTTGAAAAGTCGACCGGAATGTTGACTTATGTGTTAGAGGGCTCGGATACTGTGAGTTCCGATGTCTTGGATAGCTTGGGAAGAATGATTGGGACTTTATGGAGCGTGAATTCGGTAATGTGTTTGTGTTTGGAGTACCCGGAGTAGATTTAGGCTTGAATTGGCGAAGTTGAGGTTTTGGCGATTTCCA